>NC_058403.1:58764545-58966254 GCF_002201575.2 Neomonachus schauinslandi
GCTAGACAGAGAGCAGCATTGATTTAAAAACTTGCAAACTTCAGCCTACCTGGTTCAGGCAAGGATGGGTTATTCTAATCTACAGTTTAAACTCACAAAGACTATACAGTCTAGGACCTCTCCACCAGATTCCTCCCACTTTCCTTCCTTTCTCAGGAAGGGAGAATAGATGTGGAGAAAACAGGGTGGGGGGAAGGAGCAGGGAGAGGGGGAGGAAGATAACCCTTCCAGAGTTTCTGCTGTGAGTGAGGCTTCACATTAAGTGAACCTCTCTCTGGATCCTCCCAACAACCCCGGAGGTATTATTAGCGGTAGGAAGGATTTTTATAGGTTCAGAGAAGTTAGCTAGCTTCAGGTGACCAGTCAGGTTCTTTTTCACACTAACTCTCCCTGTTCCTAGTTCCTCCTGCATATTTCTTCCTCCTCCTGCTTAAGGACACTTAGAAATTGGTTTGTGGGCCAGTCATTTAGAATAGATCTTTTAGGAACATTGAGGATGCCCTGAGTCATCAAAAGCATACCTGGCTAGGAGTCCAGAGGCTTGGATTCTTCTGGTGCAAGCCCGGTTCTAACAGACTGTCACTGTGGACAGGTCCATGCATCCCCATGCGGTCTAATCCAGACCCATCTTACAATTCTGTCACTCACACTCTTCAAGGTGGTAGCAGGGGTTAGTGTATATGTACAAAATTTAGCAAAAATCATTCTTATTAGATGCCATATGTAGACTAAAGAGAGGAACTTCATCTTCCTGATGCCAGTTTGGAGTAAGAAGGATGAAAGGATTGCTATGGGCTGAAGGCAGGAGGGGAAGTGAGGAGGACAGGACACAGAGCTATACTGGCCCGCAATGGTGGGAGTCTAAAGACAGAAAACCAGGGCCAGAGCTGGGAGATCAACTTGTTTTTAGAATACCCTGGTGTGTTTTATAGCATAATGCTTGGGAAATCCTAGTCTAAGGTAACCTGAATGTTCCATGCTCTTTTTTCAATCCCAATGTAATGGTTGACGCCTATTTTAATCATCCAATAAAGGGCAAAGAATTCACTACCACAACTATTTCTTCCAAGTTTCAACCTCTAGCAAAAAGATACTTGGCTGAGACAACTACTACTGAGTTTCTGATTACAAGATAAGACCATCTTGATTAAAATCATCTCAAGTTGTCTGGAGGATGGAAGGAGCGATGGGTTCTTTGGAACCACATTATATGGACAGAAATCTTCCAAGTTTAACACAGGAATTAGCTTCTGACGAATCAAAAGAGGATCATTTTCAGTAAGAAAAGACATGTGCCTGTTACCTTCAGTGGGCATGCCAGGAAAATTCCAGATAGGACCAGCTACATAATTTGTAGGGCTCAAGGCAAAATGAAAATGTGGGGCCCCTTATTTAAAAATCATTAAGAATTTCAGGACAGCAACAGCAGAGCATTAAACCAAGCACATGGCCTTCCTAATCATGGGACTGTGAGCAACTGTGCTGGTTGTACCTCTCAGGAAGGTGGTCCTGATTCCAGTTACTGTTTTCACTAGGCCATGCCAGTCCCATAGTTACCAAGACCAATATTAAGAAAGGTGCACCACTGATCTCAAAACTTTCAGTGAATCCTCTCTTCCTAGGGTAAGGATGCAACTGAATCCTGCAGCAAGGATCAGAAAAATCTGGGGTCTGCCAACATGTTTGATAGATTGCAACTGCACTGGCTTCTGCTACATTTGTCACAGGCACTAATCCCCACTTCTGTCACAACCCAAAGATGCCCAGGATATCAATGTCTGGGAATTGAAACATATTTTCTAAACATACACACACACACCCACACACACACACACACAAGCAGAAGTTACTAAAAAGAAGCGGAGCTTCCTGGATGTAAGTCCTGTCCCTGATTTCTTTCTGGCCTTACCTTGAGCAGTTCTTGGACAATTGCACACGGGCTCAAAGCACAGGTAAATTACCACAATGACTCTTTTCAGTTTGGGGAAAAATAGAGGAAACAGGAGAACCTGGTCATAGCCCAGTAGAAACTCCTTGTTTCACTAACAGTATGTTTGCTTCCCCTCTCTCTCCTTATTATGCTAAGTTGGAACTGTGACTTCACTTTCCATGGAAGCCAGTTTCTCTTTTCCTGGATGCTTGCAATGGACCAGAGAAAAGGTAGCAGAGGGTACCCGTCATGTTAACAACATCACATCTTTTTATCTTCACCTGCCCCCCTCATGTCATTGCCATTCCATTGAGGTCTATATATAGAAAGCAGAGACTGAACAAGAAGCAAAATGAACACCAAAAGAATAGTAGCAGTACAAAATAGATGAACATGGCCTCTTTTCCAGTGATCTGAGGGGCTTTATATATACTGAGTCTGATTCTCACTGGGACAGACTCATAGCCTGGGCAGATGCCTAGAATGTCTGTATAGGTTGAAGCTTATCCTCTCCTTATCCTTGTCCCATTTTCTAAAAAATAACTGTCTAATATAGAGAACCAGTTCATTCCTACAGCCAGAATTGTACTTTGATACTACAACTTGATTTAGGATTTTTTTTTTTTTTTTTTTTTACAGTATCTGTTGGCAAAGCTCATCATTTATTTTGCTTAGTAGGCTTGTACTGCCTTTAGTAAGGCCACACGGGTCCATGAGTAGATAGAAATGTGTTTGAATCTCTATAATCATGCTTAGATTTCCAAAAGTCTTCCATTTCACAGAGGTGATACAGGCTCCGTCATCATTTGCAAGTGTTTTAACAATTGGTAATTAGCTAAGAAGGTCTTAAAAAAAAGTGATTGACCTTCACAACAGTTGCATATATGAAATCCCGATTTGTTTATTTTTAAATCATTCTCCCCTGCTGTAAATAGATAGCTATAATATATACATTTATATACATATGTACAATCAGCCTTAGCAATACCGCTGTGAGGGAGATGAGGATAGATGGTTTTCTATTTATTTGACAAATGCACTATTACATAGCTGGGTTAAGTGATTTGTCCTGTAAGGAAGGGTGGAGGAAAAAACTGGGGAAAAAAACCCTGTCACATCTGCTCTCACATTATACCACTCTGGAATCGGGCAGCCACTATTGTTTTTGGGCTACCTGATCGAAAAGTTGGGCAAAGCAATTTTCTGAAAAAAGTTTAACTCTTTCTTCTCTTTCTCATACTTCCTTGCTCTCTCTTGCCTCTGAGATTATTATAAACTATTGATAAATGTGGCTGCTCCACGTCTATCCTTGCTCTTCATGGGCTCTGATGGGTTTTAGCTCTTAAGAGGGCATTAGAAAAAAAAAATCACCTCCAAAATGTTATAATGATAAATAAAGCCGGGACAGTTAGTTTGAGTTCATATCCCTCATGAAAGTTGATAACAGTACAAGTGAGGTCCTGGACTCCCCTTTCACAAAAGCTAGTCCATGACTCTGAAGGGATACGGTAGGGGCCAAGGCTTCTCGGAGGCAGGATCGGCTCGATACGCTGTCGTTCTCTTGGGATCTCAGCTGAGGGTCAGAGCTTTTGCTGCCTCTTTCTGCTTCAACTTGCAACTGCTCTCTACTGGGCATTAGGGCTGCATCCTCTAAGTTCCTGGCCTTAGACAGTCCTTCTCTATTTTGGTACATATTTGCATGTCACTTACAGTGCTACATTTGATTAAAAAAAATGGGCCTGACTGTTATTTGGCCAGGAAAAGACCATATCGGTATTCTTTTTTAACTCCTTATTATCTCTTTTGTTGATTACTTGTGGGAATAAAAATATCTTAGGTTTCTTGCCTCTTCCCAGTGCTATCTGGTACATGAGTAGGGAATACAGTTTTATTTTAATACATCCTAAACAAAACATTATTGTGAAAGAAGACTGAGAGAGAAGAACACAGATAATGAATTTTGAAGCTAAATGTAATAAGTTACTTAATTCTGAAATATCTGCTGTTCTCACTCGTTTCTATCATCAGAATGTAACACCACTGACGAAGTAGTTATCCGTATGAAGGTGGTTTTTTGTTTTGTTTTGTTTTTTTAACGAAGGGACAGAATTATAAGTTTCCCTCCTGGTGACAAGGGCTCTAACCCCTGCAGCACACTAGCCCCTGAGCAGCATCTGCCGTGTGAAGCCAGCTTCGGCAAGTCCTCCTGGAGGACACCGCACGAGCAACATGCTCAAGAAAGCTGCGTCTGTTTAGGACCCAGACTCCGTGAAGGGAAGGGTGTCCCCGGTCCCCTCAGAACCTCGGCTGGCTGTCATCCCATCAGGTACCCAGTCTGCAGTTGCCACTCAGACGCGGAGAGCGTGTGCGTGGGGACGACACACAATGGGCCAGGAAGGGACACAGAGCTCTGTCGTACCAGTACATTTACTGTAAGGAACTAGTCATGCTGCAACGGCTTTGCTCTTTTATATTCCAGGCAACACGCCGGTGAATATAATTCATAATGAACATATTCAACATTTTTCCATCAGTTCAATACATTATTCATAAATATTAGAGATGGAAAAGACCTAGTAGATTACTGAGTCCAAACTGCCTTTCTGCACCTCCATTTCCCCCAACTGTTGATGCTAGTTCAAAACAACAACAGCAACAACAACAAATCACACAGGGAAAGCAAAAAATTCACAATTTGTACAAGTGAAAAGGAAAGCTCCAAAGAAGAAGCCTGCATCGAGGAAGGGGAGGTCCAAGGCTTTCCCTTCCTGCTGGTGTGGCTCACTGAGGACTAGGATTCTGGGCGGCCCTTTGCCGTGAAGACAGGCCAAGGGAGGGAAATGCCCATTTCTCCTCTTGAGAATCTGAATTCAAGGTAAAGCCCAAGAGGCGATACCATGTCCTGGGCTCAGTGCTTACTGTCTGTCTCTACAACCTGGTGTGGACTCAGGCACTCTTCTCTCCAGTTAGAACTTGAGATACTGACAATAATGATGAAAAGAAAATGTATAAATAAATAGAAAGTTAAAACTACTAGAGAATGCTCCCTGGGATTATCTGTACTATCAAGATAGGAAAACTTTGCAGATGCTACTGTCTCTCTAGAGGAATAAATGCTTGCATTTTAATATTCTCAGCAGCTGGTTCCTGTTGAATACCATCAGGATGATTCAGCCACCCACCAGGAACACCAGTAACGGCAAGTGCACACAGAGAAATCTGCAAAACTTTCTTCTCTTGATGCCAACACCATTACTCTGGCAAAGTCAGAACCCTTCATTGAATTACCAGTTCTACTAAATGTGACCCTTTCCCCTCCGGAACACCAGCACACTTGCAAAGAAATGGAACTTTTGGCTGAGTAAGATGCAACATTCTTTCTGACTTGAGCATATACTGCTGTCAGTCTCTCCTCGGCCATGGTCATGTGATCGGCTCCTTTAAAATGTTCTCATCATTTGCTGGAACCTCGAACGACCAGCAAGGTCCGTACACACCCCGAGTCCACCTTGCACGCCATGGCACTACAGCTGAGCCTGTGCATTTAACACCTGCCTCAAGTTATTGTCTCACTTCCATTTTTCAAAAGTTTCCCCTTTCCACAGAATGTGGTTGCATGCCAGGACAAACAGAAACGTGTAGATGAACTGCACTGACCATAGCCATCATTTATACAGAATTACCATGCCATCCTCAAGTTAGATAAAAAACCCTATATGGGCCCCCTTCTTCAAACAGACCAGATTAGACATAAAGGGAAAAAATGCCAAAGATGATAGCTAGCTATCAAAATTGTCTCACTGCCTCATTTTCAGGTCCCCAGAGTAAAATCCAAGGACATTCAACACAGATTCAGGTGCTCTCAACAGCCATGAAAATATATGGCTGGAGAGGGAATCTATAAATGTAATGAATACACAATTGGCTTATAACAGATGCAACTAAAATTAAATTCGATATCTTGACCTGCTCTCCAAAGTGAAAGTTTCTAGTTCAGCCTACAGACAGAGGTATAACAAGCTCATTAATCACATGAACCAAAACTATGAGCTGACACTTCTGGGGATGCTGCGAATAGCAATCCTCAGTGGTGGGGGGGTCTGTGGGGGAACCCGAAAGAGAATGCGACACTGGCCACAAGCAGCCTCTATTCTAAACTCCCAGGAAACAACATAAGGATCTCCATAAGGAAGTAATAGATCCTATGGACTTGCACAAGAAGATCCAATATATTTTTATTCAGTTCCTATTATGGAAAAGTCATTGCGTTTGTGTTTCTTGCTTGAGGAGATAATGAACTCAATGAGATCAGCCTATGACCCCAAGAAGAATGCTGTTGGGAAAGAACTGCAGACAAGGGAATATTAAGAATAGTAGTGGTAACAACAACAATGATACTGAATGATGGCCACATGCTAGTCTTTGTGCCAACCACATTTTACGCTCCATTTCATAAAATTTTTACAATATTTCAGCAAGGTAGTTATCATTTTCCTAGCTACAGATGTAGATAGTGAGGCCCAGTGAAATTAAGTTCATTGCCCCAAATTACATAGACCTGTTCCTTAACGTTATAAATACTTACATACAGATAAATACAGATGACTAATCTATAAGACAGAATAGGACAAGAGCCCTTAAAAGAAAGAGTATTGTAGAAGTAGAGAACACCGGGGGGAAAAAGGAACAGGGATGTGAAAATATGGCGTGTGCTTAGGAAACAAGGAGTAGCCTGGTCTGTAATGCATTTAAACTTGTTGATTCAGCACCCTCTGATTAGAACTCATACTTTGATAAGATAGTAAGATACACCCATCAGTACAAAAAGATTTCTAGGAAGAAGGACTTCTTTCCAAAAGATCTGACTACTATTTCTCGTAATTTTTTTCCTTTCTCTTTCTTCTGTTCTTTTTCTTTCTTTCTTTCCTTCCTTCCTTCCTCCCTTCCTACTTTCCTTCTTTCTCTCTTTCTTTCTTTCTTTTCCTCCTCTCTCTCTTTTGGTGGAGGCAGACGGAAGAAGAAAAATGAAATACAAAGTTACCTTGAGTTACCCAGGAGGAGATATGAGTGTGAGGGGAGCAGTGTTAACAGCAGAGGGTGTCCAAGGAGTGCAAGATCTGGGTACATTTTCTTTTATTCCCCAGAATGCCTGATCCTTAGCACTCGTATTTGCCTCTGCCCAATTAAAGTTAAGATTATTGGTATACCAGTAGGAACCTGAAAGGCTTGGTTCCTTTGTCCTTTTCCTCAATTACTTCTGGAATATCATCTACTTTTTATTTTTATAAAAATTGTTTTAGGGGTCAGGATGTGGTGTAGGAGAGGTAGCTAGAAAGCCTGGGTTCTAATACAATGTACCTTTCGCATCTCCAGAAACTTTTGTCACTTCTCTGTTTAAATTTTCTTGTCAGCAAAGTAAATGGTTTCAGCCCAGATAGCATTTCTTAATCTGTTAAACCACCCCCCCCCATCCCTTTTGATGAAAATAAAACCTTATGCTTTTCTGAATTTTTTTTCACTCTTCTCTAGTTAGACCCCCTGGTTCACAGAATACATTGTACAGCACCATTAGTGAAGATGAATTTGTGGAGCTTTCCTTTTTCTATTTTCTCAAGCTTTCCTTTTAAACTGTTTTCCAAATATAAGGCATTGTAATACATAAAAATACATATTTTCTCAAATTCTACAGGGTGCTGCAACCAGGTATTCAGTATTTTTTTCTAGAGAGTTTGCTAACCCACTCACCCACATTGAGATATCTAAGACTCCTTCAAGCTCTAAGATGCAATGATTATGATTCTATGATGCTGACATTTGCTTTGTCGACACTTAAAGCAGAGCTTTTCAACTTCAAACAATAGCATAACAAGTTGCTATAACAATTACACTTATAGGAATCTTTAAGCAGATGTGCACAACAGCTCTTTACAACTAGTATCACATTGGACGGCCAAAGCTTTAGGAGGTTGTTAAAATTCTCAGCAAAGGTGAATTCTTCAGTTAATTATATCCTATTGGAAAAAGTATTGCCTTCCTATCTACTTATAAAACTGACCGACTGTTTTTTTGGGGGGATGTTAATTTTCCAGCCAGCCACAGGCTGGAAACATCCCCAATAACTTTAATCACTAGTCCCTCACTCTGTCACAGCTCCTGTGTCTCACCCTCCTAACCTTGCCCGTTGAGTTCACCCTTACTGATGTAATCATACATGCTTCTTTGTAGTGACATTCGTCACAGTGCTCATTTAGAATTATCATCATTTTTACTGCACCCTAGGTCAACGGGATTAAATGTGCTTATGCAATTTGTTGTCATTTTAATTTTTTCAGCTAGGGTTTCTTCATCCAGAAGGACAATTTATTTTATCTGATCAATATATAACTAGCCAGTCAAATGACTCTGGAAAATTGGTAGAAAATCATTCACTGGGGCAAAGTCTTATATTTAGAGAGGTTTTTGTAAACCCGGGCAGTGGCATTTCACTTTGAATCCACAGGTCCAAAATTTATTAGTGTGAAGTTAGTCTTTCAGTCTATTAAAGCAATAAGCATAAAATATGCATGATTTGTATTTATGTGTGTGTTGAATTTAATAAACTCGTCGAGAGTCAGGTATTTTTAAAGAAATCTCTAGCCTGTTCCACACTGACTAATTCACCAATTTTCAGATAGAGCTGAAAATATTCTTTTTTGCTGTGGCTTAAACTTTTTTTTTTTTTTTTAAATAAATAGAGTACATAGACTGTAAAGTAGCAATGTGATTTGCTGTGACATTCTATATATTCCTCAACTTTGCTCTTTCTACGGTCAGGGGTCAGGTTATGCACAAATAAATAAATCCACAATAGTTTAAATCTAGGAATTTGGCTAAACTCTGAAAACATAGCCTAATAGACTTGATAGCTTGGCATTTCATCATTGCTTTATATTATAAAGTTGACAATGCCACCTTATAAAAGATACATTCGTTTATTTTCATGTTCGATCAAAAGTGAGGGTTTTAGGAATGGGAATGGATTACAGATCGTTCTCTCCTGGTTATTTTTGGCTTTAAGTATATTGATCATTTTATCATTTTCTTGTTTTAAACTGCTTTAAACACAGCACAAATGTTATTCTCATCATGCCAGAAATGGGTTTGGAATTGATTTTGAGTTTCCATCAATTTTACTCTTCGCTCTCTGTGAGAAGTTTTTCACTTGTTTAAATTCAAAAGGATAGTTTTGTTCAAAAGATGTCAGAGGACAACCTTTAGAGATCCTCAGCTGGACAAGAAAGCTCCCATTTTCTACTTTACAAAAGAATAAAAATCATGAATTTATTACCATGGACCTTATTGAAATTAGTGAGGAATCATTCATACGAATGCAATTTCAAGGGCTTCCTCCCTCTTTCTCTTCATGTAAGTGTTCGACAAAAGCATGTATCTTCTGAGAAGCCGGCCTGATTGGTCCAGGTTGGCACTGTTTCAGTGTTTGGCCTACGGCGGCTGCTTAGGAATAATTTTGTCTCATCCTCTCTATTTTCCTGGACCGTATCGGACTCAGACACGTGGTATGCAAAGGAAATCCAAGTCCCTTAAAAATGCTATTTCTTTGGGTACTAAAGCCAAGCCGAGTTCTACTTTGGCCAAATGATCTTATCAAGATTTAACGAGAGATATGCAGTAATATTTCCAATCTGTGAGCAGACATTCACTAAGGAAGATAATTTACTACGTACAGAATACATATATTTTCCCTCCTGGAAGCAGGGAGGGACACGATCGAACTTACTCTATTGGTGTTGAGAATAACAACACTGACACGGATTTTATGGCAATTATTCATTTCAGTTAATTTAGAAAGAAATAAACAAGTAGTTCTTTCCATATTAAAACAGATACTGGAGATCTATTTTCAGTTATTGCTGAAAATATTTTGGCTTCCATAAAGGCACCTTACTAACACAGCTGCTTTGCCCTCCTCTGCGCTGTCACAATTCAGAATTTGTAACATTTCAGCCAGGTTCTCTAGACTAATTGGATGAAACAATTGCATTACAGTGTTAAGATTCCTTTGCAGAATTAAATGAGAGGAGATCCGCACAGTTCAGATAGCCTGGAAGATCTGTGACGAGCACAGCCCAAATCCTACATGTTCCATACATTTTTCTGCATTTAAAGTAATAATCACTTATATAATAAGTGTTAGGATTTAACTTCACTCTTAGGACTATCAACAAACATCGGGAGAAATTTAGATACGTAACTTCATTCCCCATCCCAGTCTTACTTCTCGCCTGCACTATGTTTTGTGTTTCAGAACAAATGCTTCATCTCTTTTGAAAAGTGCCAGGAAATCTCTTCTCCAGCTCTCTGGGCTCTTGATTTTACATGTATAGTAATGACACACCTTGAAACAGAGAGCCCCACAAACTAGAGTGGGACGTTAATTTAAATACAGACTTAGGGGGAAGAGCTCCATCTACTGCATCAGTTAGATCATAGTTTGCACCCTACAGTTATCCCATTCACTACTTTCAACCTCTTAGACGCTCTGGAGAGAATGAAAAAGTTACAGCCCCCAAACTGCTTTGTGTCTGAGGCTATTTTGAGTATTTCCCAGATATTCTGAGCCCCTTTCCTCCACCCTTCCCAATCTCCAAAGCTTTCTATGTTTCAGAATAAAAGAAAAATGGGATGCTTTGCTATATAAACCATCCTTGGAAAGAGGCAGGAAGCCATTGGTTACTGAAGGAAAAGCCCTAGATGGCTAAGGGGAAAGCAATAGAAAGAAAATCGCTCTACCTGGTCAGCTGAGTAGCCCAGGTAAAAAGCAAAGAGAAGTATAGCCTACTTACTCCTCCTGCCTTGCGTCATTGCTGGGGAAGTCTGCAGCCACCCAGGATCAGGTCTTCTGGGCTCTCCCCAGCTGCACAGTGTCGTTGTGGCATTGGGAATTTGCTGTGGCTTCGTAAGATTATGGGGATATGCTTCAGCAAGCCAAAAAAGTCACAAACAAAATTCAGGAGAGAAAAAAAAAAAAGTACAAAAACAGCTGATCTTACTAGAGGAGCTCTTGGCATTTGCCTACATATGCCACAATTTTCTTTGGTATTTCCTGGTTCTGTGATCAGAAAAATTATCATATCATGTTTATTATTGTTGTTTTTTTCAGGTGGTGAGGGGTGGTACAGGGAGGCCAAACACTGTAGGAGTTTTGGGGCATAGCAAGGTAAAGATTACTTCTCCCACTTGTTTGAAGGCTTTCCAGGACATCACAAGGTTAGAAAGTTTCTTCTTCAGAATACTGAAGATACACAGAAATCATATACAGGGAAAAATGGCCATAGTCTTTCTGGATTGGGAAAGTGAAAAACTTTTTAACACAGTAACAGATATGGAACAAAGCAAACTGCATCTGAATAAACCCGAATGTTAATATAGCTGCATAAAATTCAAGTGTGAAAGACTTATAAAGACACTCTATAAATTAAGATACCCTATTTAGAATACAAATAGACATTAATAAGTATATACATATATTAAATAATCAGAGGGAGGCAGCAGTTAACTGGATTTTTAAATTATAAAAAAATAGAATATAATAAATTAATAAAAGTTTGCATTAATGCTGATCCTCTTTTATGTAAAAATAAAATTAATATAAAAATGTAAAGTGGAGTTGCATTTCTGTGTGTGTACATGTGCGTATATATATGTATATCTGCACAAAGTATTACTGACTGACATTGAAAGGTGATACGCTGCATAGAAATCAAAACTTTGAATTATTTTAAATTGGGCATTTAAAATATCAGCATTAACCTGGCATGTTTTTTTCTCTTTTTTTATACATTTAATTTTCACGTTCTGTTTTAAAGCATGAAAAGAAAGACAAATTGGAAAAACATTGCATATTAGTATATATTTTGTAAAATAATCCCTCTGCATTTATTAAAATATTTAGTTCTCAAAAGAAAAAAAAAAACCAAAACGGCTAATTGCATTTTTTTTTAAGCCTTTCCAAGACAAGTTCAGTTCTGAGTCAAGAACAAGTATGAGAAATTTCACCTCAAAATGAAATCTGTTTGGCTAGTTATAAAGGCCTGAAAAACGAGATTATCTCCATCTTAACTATAACAAACAGCTAATGAATAAATATATTCTGGCAAGAATCGATCAGAATTGCAAAGCCTGGGAGGGTCATCGCAGACTTGAGAAAGGTAACCAAGTGAAGAAACATCAAATGGAGTTAATGGAGATAAAGCCCTTCTGAAAAATGGAAAGTGTTAACAATCACTGACAGGAAAGAATATACTTCAACAGCAGTGGCAACAACAAAACAAAACAAAACAGCCCCAAACAACTGGAAACACATATCTCCAGAAGCAAAATATGACTGCTTATTAGGCAAGAGGAGAACCTACTTCTTTGTCATTCCCTTTGGAAGCCAGGCTTAAAAAAAAAAAAAAAAAAGGTTGCACAAAAGATACATGTGTTCCTTTTCTGGTATTATTACAGGCCCACCTAGATTTAGCTTTCGATTCCAGATGAGATCAGGCATGTTCAGACTAGCACATCTTTGCTCTGCAGGCACAGAGCTGCTATCATTTCACTGGCAAATTCTCGTATCCCCAAATTTATGCACAATAGATGCCCTTAAAAATCTGCAAATTTCCTACTTCAGCCAAATACCTCATTGAGTTAATTTTTTTTCCTAATTTACTTTGCTACTATTAAGCCGAAAAGTTAAGGCAAGCGACTCCTATAAGAAAGGAAAGTTGAATAGTACTTACCCTAAGTATACTGTGCAAGCCTTATTGGGGGAATCTACTTTGGCTCTATGATTTTTAGGAGGGAGTCCAGGTCTAAACTCAGCTCTCACCCTTTTCCCTTCTGGAAAACTGAGTAGACTCACTGAAGGTAGCTCTGAGAAAGAGCATACAAATCAACAGCCTTACCTGTGGCCATTCAGAAGACTGCACTTTGGTGTGTGTTTAAAACTATGAATAAAGTCAGAGACAGCGCATGCTCAGCAGGCAATTTAAAAATATTTATAACATTGTTGTTTTCAAAAACAAATTTCCTCAAACAAAGCAAAACTCACATTTCTTATCCATGCCAAGTTTAACGTTCTGAGACAAAGCTGTTTTGGAGTTTTCCGCTGGGGGAAAAAAAGGCTTCTAAAATTTTTTGTTGAACGAAAAATAGTTCTCCCTTCCCTTTTGGGTACTCTTAAAGGGGTGGAATAAATTTCCCTCCAAGTTTCAACAGAACTCACCTCTGGCTGAGATAAGCATTAGAAATTTAAGGTCTGTGAAAAATCATTTTAGAGAAAGTAACAAGGAACTAAGAACTATGGGTTTAAAGAATGTAATAGTTATCTGAACGTTCAGAGCAGTCTAGCTTGTTACTGTATAAAAAAAAAATCCTGATACAAACAGGATATATCATGTCATGTATAGATAGGGTATACCATGATGAGAATAATGTATAGGCAACCAACCATTTACACACCTAGAGAAGTTATGTTTTTCTTTTGCTCACTAAAATCTGAACTCTCCAAAACTGAAAAAGAAATACATCAAAAATTTAGGAGAAATCCTGTAATAATGTTATTTTAATTCCTCTGTTTTATATAGGAAGCATGGAGGGAAGGCAATCACATATCAATTGGCTAAACAGCAAGTTACGCAAAATAAAAATTTGATTAACTATGATTCTCAAAGTACTTAATGCAGCAGGAATGCCTGTGTTACCCCTGCCTGGCAATTTCTCTCTTTCTCATCCTTGAGGATCCCCAGGTATTCCATTTCACCATCTATCACCAAACCCTGCACAGCCCACAGATCTCACAGATCTTATTGAAATCTCCCACTTAATTCTGAAGTCTCTGAATGACTTTCAGCCCTTGCTCTACTTTCCAGGGGTGCTCAGCTGACCTCACAAAAGCTCCACAGAAACATCGTTCAGGATCTCTGATGCTTTCAAACTCAACAGAGGGTGCCAAAAAAAAAAAAAAAAAAAGCCAACGATTAAAAAAAAGTTTATTAAAGTGAAACTAGGAGTGCAGATTTGAAGAAGTTGCTTCTACTTTTATTTCCCTCTGAACTCAGCACAGGTGTTTCCTAACTCACACTGCCGTGCATACTGATGAAGGGAGGGTTAAGTGAAGGTGAGGGAGTGGGCCAAGGGCAGGCATTTAGGATCTCTAGCTTCCTGTGTTAATGGACGTGTTTAAAAATGGACCCCCCAAAAAGCCTAGAATGAGGTTTCTTTTTGGCAAATGATTAAACCAGTATACTGAAATAATTAAAGCTTTGTCCTTAAATAAAGCATCAGATCAACAGAACAAAAACAAAGATAAAAATTGCACACACATATGCATGCGCGTGCACACACACACTCTCTCTCACACACGCAGATACACAAAACTAGCGGGTGAGGGGAGAAGGAAATTAAATAAAAGAAAACAAACAGAGTCCTAACAGGCCATTCTCCGAAAAGGAATCTAAATAAAAAGTCATATGATATCTGATAGTGCAGGACACGTCGCCAAGAACTGGAGCGGATTGCCTACAGGAAGAAAGGGCCAGTGTATTCCAGCTCAAAGAGCTTTTCTTTCCTCCTCCTCTATTTTTTTTCCCTTTTCTCCTCGACTGTGAATGTGTTACTCTCAGGTCAGATCCACGAAGAATCCCAGAATGACAGCTATTACCTTTCACTGTACTCTTGGCGGCACAACTAGCTGATAGGAGCTGCCTGAGTTGGGATCAAGAGGGGCTAGTGCAGCTTTCAGTAACAGCCTCTTACCATATCCCTTCTGCCCCTTCCATAGACCCCCTTGGTCACATAAAAAAAGAGAGCAAAAAAAAAAAAAAAAAAAAGCAACAAACCCCAAAACAAAACAAAAACCAAAAATGTAAGCACAGCAGCCCACAGCAACAAAAGAGTTCAGGGGAAAAAAATCAGAAACAAGCCAAAGGGGGGATGCTCTTGCCTTCAATATAAAACTTTTTAAAGGCCAAGCTTCTTTTTTCTTATTTTGATTACTTTCTTTTTAAAGATCCTTTTCTCCTGAAGCACTATTGGAAGCATTAAAAATCTGTATAAAAAGACAGAAAAGTCTGGAAGCAATACAAGAATTTTCCTGAAGAAAACACACAACTATAAGAAGGGAGCTACCCTAAAAAATTTTGGATTTGTCAAAAGTTCCCCTAAATCTAATGTCTTTCAGTGAGTTCAAGTGGCCACCTAGCTCTTGTTTTTTTCTCTGAGGGTCATTACTGAGGCAACACATACACAGTAAGGTTTCCCGAAAAGACTCCTTGTTATCAAGTTACTTCAAACATAAGGCACTCACACCTCCCAGCCAGAAGGGTTTACTGACTAGTAGACATCACACTCTGCCCTGATATGTGTTACACTCTTAAGAAGCAGTTACATAAATGCATTCTAAAAATATGGAAAAATGTATATATCTATATTTTCCCTACAGTTTTTCTCCCCAGGGACAGGAATAGATTATATTTTCAGTGAATGGAAAAAAGAAAAGAAAGAGAAGAGTTTCTGAATCTTGAAACAACTGTTGTAGCTCATTTTCACTTAGTAAAACAGTTATCTGTACTTTGGTACTGTACATAATATATATTTAAGCATTTTTCTGGTGCTTTTGCATTTTTCTCCTCATTCAGTTTTATGTTTATTATGTATCTTAGGAAGATTTCCAAATGACAGTCGAGATACAAATGCATTAGGGGGAGAACTTTTAGAAAGAAAACATTTTCTTGAGTTTATAATTCAAGAATATTAGAATAAAGATATAAATCCATTTATAAACGATGGAATTGTTTAGTACATTTTGCACATACAGTTCACACGCTGATTTCTTTTTCTTTTTGTCGGAGCATTAATTTGAAAATGATAAGCATTCTGGAATGTTTGCTACAAACACAAATTCATGGTAAAAATATACAAGCAGAGGCAAAAAATCAAGTGGAGAACACAAAGCTACATGGCAATCAGAATCATAGAAAAATCTCTGTCTAGACTACATTTCGCTTGAACTAGTGTATCATGGATGGGTCAAGTAATCTCTCTGGGGGTTTTTGTCATTTACGTAATTAGATGGAAACAAAAATAAAATACAAGTATCTGCTCCTTTAGTACCTTTTCTTAATAACTGACAAGTGACACAGGCGGTACCTTTTAAACAGATGGATGCAAGAACTTGTGAGGCTGGATGAACTAATGCACCCCATTGGTATTTGGGGAGCCCAAATTCTTTAATTAACTTTTTACCCAAGTGGCAAAAGTAGAAGATGTTCTCGCCACTACATTGATTATTTGGTGTACTCTCATTCTCTCCTCCACAGGATTTTGGGGACCCAGAAGGGGTAAAGAGATGATAAGAGAAGATGCATCCTGAGCAACTTTTATTGTGAGTAAAAAAAAAAAAATAGCATAGAGTGAGCATTAAGAACAGTTGGATTTAGAAAGATTAAAAGAGGAGAAAAGAGCAACATATCCAACTTCATTAGTCTTTTTCCTTTTTATTTTTTATGTATATATATTGGGCTGATGGGGAGAAAAGATAACTGGATTTCTTTTGAATGTCTTTGTGTCTTTATAGAGTGAATGTTCTGTTCCTGTCTCTTTCTTTTTAGGCGAAAAACTAATAAAAATAGAAAAACATATATCAGACATTAAGCTCACTTCCCCCCCCCCCCCCTTCCCTTTGTAAAGAACTCTTTGTTCTCTAGTGAAAATGCTGAAAAATCCCCGGGCAGCTACTCCCTGAAACAAGTGCAAAACACTTAGAGGCTTTTGGGCTGGCTGGGAGCCAGGAACCCTCCCGCTGTCTGGTTAGAAGAGGAAAAAAAGAAGAGAGAGGGAGAGGGAGAGAGGGGAAGAGAGATGGGGGGGCAGAGGGAGAGAGAGAGAGAGAGAGGGAGGGGGGAGAGAGAGAGAGAAGGGAAGAGAGAGAGAGAGAAATTGGAGCTTCCTTTAATAGACATAGGAAGCAACGTTTTTTTTCTTTTTCTTTTTTTTCAAAACTGGCGGTCAAGCGTTAAGTAACTCCCGTCCAAATCCACCTGCTAGAAATGAACTTGGGTAACCCCCAGGGGTGCACAAAGACAGGGAAGACAGTAACATACTCCATACTCTTTCCCACCCCCCGTTGTACTGCTTCCATTCTTTCTGCTCCCATACACAAATGCCCACAGATCTCACGCCACCCCCTTACCCCCCAACAACAAACACAGCGAAATACATGCTCCCTCAGTCTCCTAAAAAAAAAAAAAAAGGCTTTTCCATCTCGGTTGCGACACAGTGATAAGGGGTAGCGAACATCTCATACCTGGTGTGAATGCTAATCAGTCAGGAGTTCTCCTTTTCCCAAGACAGGGAACTGTTTCCTTCCAAATTTATTAGAACCTCCTCCACTGCCTCTTTGAAAAACCTTCTTTGTCACCCTCTCCCAAGTCCCGATACTTCTTTAAAAAAAAAATGGCTTCGGAGCTCCTTCTATTCTTGATATTGATTCTCTCTCTCTCCCCCCACCCCTCCTCCTCTCTCCTGTCTGTGTCTCTTCTGAGTGGTCTATTGATAAGTCCCTGGAGGCACTGGGTCAGCCTGCCCGTAGGAAACCAGACACAATGCACAAATCTCCGAGTGCCATTCTGCCATCAGCAAGCAGACCACGTTTAGGAGAGAGAGAGAGGAAAAAAAAAACAGTAGAGCAAGAGACAGAGAGAGAGAGAGAGAGAGAGAGAGAGAGAGACCAACCGAAGGAGGGAGAGAGAGACCGAGAGAGGAAGAGAGAGGGGGGAGGGGGGGAGAGAGAGAGAGGAAGAGAGAGAGAGAGAGAGGCACGGAAGGAGAGAGAGAGAGTGTGAGAAAAAGACTGATTGGAACAGGAGGGAGGGAGAGAGAGAAAGGGAGAGGGAGAGAGAGCGCGAGGGAGAGCGACACTGCCAGTCAGGTTAATCATCCCTACTTTAATTAGCTGTTCGGCTTAGACATAAAACAATTGAATTTGAATGATCTGTCAGCAGGCTCGGCTGAACCAAAGGGGAAAAGCGAATATTACAAAAAGACTGTTGGTGTGTTCTGATAAGCAATACGGCTCGTACTGACAAATCCTCAAAGGGGGAACTATTAAAACTTACAACTAAACAAAAAGTGCAAATGCAAATGGCACTAGATAGAGGTCTTTAAAAAAATGGAGTTTCCCCCCCTAGTTTTATGAACGGTAGATATTTATGTGCAGGTGCCAACATATTAGGGTCTGCGTGTAATGTGTGAAAGTTTATTAACGACGGTCTAGGAGTGTAGCAGACAGATGCTGCAGAGAACAAGACAGGTACAGTCAGATGCCGAGTCTAGATCTTGGAGGGAGATGGATGCTGGAAGAGGCACCGTGGCAAGAGATCAGCACAGACAAAGTCAGTGGGCAGACAGGCAGACAGATTTTAGGCACGGCACGATCTCGTCTAAAAAGGCAAAAGTTCTGATGCAATAATAGGTGCAAAACAATCCATCCATCCTCTCTCCCGGGAGCACTCTAAGGTACAGTTAAAATGGATTAATCTTTGTGACAAACAGAGCTGGCAAGGCAGACTATGGCAGACACCGAAGGCGATTCACAGACCCAGAGAATACCAGAGCCGGAAAGAGCCACGGAGATCAATCTCCCCGGTGACCTCATTTAGCAGACAAGGAAACTGAGGCCCAGAGTCTCAGGCTAATAAATCACAAAGGCAGTAGCAAGGTCGACACTGGAACCCAGGGCCCAAGCAGCCCACCAGGCTGGTGCTCTTTCTATCGTACCAGCTAACCTCCAGGTTTCTGCATAGACCCTGGCCCAACAGGTATGGCTATCAACCTTGTCTCCAGAATAACAAGAGTCCTCCATCTCTGTAGTCAGTGCACGAACCTCCAGTTTCTAAAATGTCTAAATAGCTACATAGAAATATTTTCTTGTCCATTTTGAATTCTAGGGATAGGGATTTAAGTCTTACTTCAGTCTCAGAGCAAAGCAGAAAAATATAGCATTGTAGAGGCCCCGTCTTAGCAACACATAGCCTGGTCCTGCCACATTCCCAGCTAAAGAAGGCCAGTGGATCCATCTACAAAGACCTCTCCCAGAGTCTGCAGTTCTCTGTGTATATCATCTGCTATATATCACCATGTAGGAAGATGTCGTTCTTTCCTACAACTCATTTTTAAAATATAGGCACACTGTGGGTGAAAGAGATTGAGGCTTACAGCCTACAATGCCCTTTAAATCACTGATGAGATGTGTTACCTGCAAGATTAGCTGTGGGCAACTTTTCCTGTATATTTCGATTGAAATGAGCTTCTAAAATAGGAAATTTGGGGAAATGGCATTATCTGCCCACATAGTCGATGGTATCTTTTTGGGGGGGAGGACACATATGATCAGATTCAGTAAGTAAGGCTCTCCCTCTTGACAACAGATAATTGAAGGTACATTTTTTTTTAAAGGGGGGAAAGAGGTGCTTATGAAGAGAACAGTGCCATCAGATGTTACTGGAGAGATTAAGTCTCTTGTCCTAAAACAAGAATCATGGTATATATAAAAGCGAAAACTCCTTCTCAGTCACACTTCAGTGACGATGTTGCTACTCAGGGTGGAACAAGAAAACTGCAAGAAATGTCAGGCACCTGAGCCCACCGGAGGGCAAGTAAGCTGAGAGGCCCCATAGCCAGAGTCATTTAGCTTATTTGCACATCAACTGCTTTAACAATGGCTGCTGTGACCTGTCTGAAACACATGGTCCACAGTTCGTCAATTTAGGGGGAGGAGGGACCACTGCTTTTGACATTGGTGGGTCCTCCTGCATGTCTCAAATCACCCAATAGGCAAGAGCCCAGAGCAGAGCAGTGAGGTGCTCAGTAAATTCGTGCTGGGTGAACAGGGTGAAAATGGGAATGAGCTTTGGAGTGAAACAGATCTTTGTAACATTGCAGAAGTCATGGCCACGCTCAGAGCCTCAGTTTCCCTATGCGTAAAAGGTGGTAATATTAATCCCATAAGGTTTTCTTGAGCATGACATGAGCTCACATATATAAAGTCCATGGATGGTATTACATGGTAATTACTATTGAGGCAGGCATAAAATGAGGGTGTAAATAAATAAAACTGCATACTCTGGATGTGCTGAGTGGGTTATATTCAAAGCATGTAGGTTCAGGACAGGAATACTCACAGCAAAGCAAGGATCTAATACACAGATTTCTATTAGAAAAGGTTGGCAGGAGAGATTATCAAGTTTAGAATCCAAAAGTTCTAGAATTTAAACTTCAAAGATCATCTGAGGACTGTTTGATCTCTTCCTACCCAGATGTCGGCATATTTCCCAGTTCATAATAATAACCAACATATTACCGAGTACTTGATTTGTGCTAAGCACTCTGCTAAGTACTTTACATTTGTGTCCTACTTTAGTGTCACAGCAACCCGAAGAATTAGGCACAATGTAGCCTCATTTCATAGAAAAGGAAACCGAGGAATACAAGGGTTAGGTCACGTGTTCAAGAGCTCACAGCTAGTAAGGGTGGAACTGGGGAGGAAATCCAGGCAATCTGACTCTGAAGCCCATACCCTCAGCCATGATGCTGGGGTTGGGGGGGGGGCACACGGTAGGTCTTACTTAGTAACTATGTGTTGAATAAATGAGCAAGTGCATAGAACACCAGTGTGTTGATTTCATTAAAAAATAAGTGGAAATCTGTGCACAATCACTGGAGAGAATCTTGTGCTCGGATTATCCAATCTGTACCTGTATCTATTCGGCAGCTCACTTCAGGTGGCAGCCCTTCCTCAGAAGCCAGGGTGAGCCATGTCCCTGTGTGGTGTTGAAAATGGATGAGGCGAAGATTGCTGCCTATGACCACCCAGGGCATTTAAATATCTGACGGCATTTTCAGCACTTTGAGGGTAGTGTAAGCACACGGGTTATTAATTGGCTTAATTCCAGTTCGGATAATTACATCGTGTCTCTTTAATTTTTCCCCGACTATGCCATTCTTCACTTCCTGTCACAAATGTGCTCTTTAAAAAAGCATGTGAACACACAAAAACATATAGTTGTATTTAAGGTTTGCATAGTAATATAGGGTGTTCTTTTTTTTCTAAATGATTACTGTATAGCGGCCATGTAATAAATGAATGGGCAAAAGAATTGAAGTCATTGCAAAATAAAGATAACTAGTTGAAGCTAATGTTTGAAATAAACAGATTTTTAAACCATTTCCTTGGTGACAGGATTCCAATCATATATTTTTTTTCTCATGGGCAGATATTTCAAGAGCTGATGACCTGCTCATGATAAGCCGATTTCCCTATACTATATAGTTTCTAGCATAAAAAAAAAATAGCAATGAAAACTGATCTTTTAAAGTAGAAAGTAACACTAGGTTCTGAATGGTATAGTATACTGAACTCATGGGTTTTAGAATGTCATTAATACAGTTATTAGACCCTGACTTATTTGGCAGGTTTTTTCTTTGCCAAACATATTACTAGAATAATCTTCAAATTATAGAAGGAAAGGACAAAGGATCCTAACTTAATAAGCTTAGGAAAGTTTGACGGTTATAAACACACACAACCCTTCTTCTTTTCCCAAAGAATTCTTGCTCTTTGAAACACCGACTGTGTCTACATGAGACTGAAGAAAATCTCCTGCAGGCATGTATTTGAATCATGTGCACAAATAGTTGAATGTATCCGTGGTAGAGCATGGCTTATTAGTCCTTTTCAGTGTACATTTGTATGAACAAGTCACCAAATATAGGGAGTGTAGAAAGTTGAGAGAATAAAGGGTTAATTTATTTACTATGCATGAGAGTTTCTAGACCTTTGCTTCTTTGGCTTTTAGTTCAAAATTCCATGCATACTCTGCACATAATAATAAATGCCATAATTCAATGTATGCCACAATTTGATTTACTTTCAAGCACCTTTTCTGGTTCAGCTCTCAAAGCTTTCCTTCCTATAAACTTCCTCCAAATTATTCTTTGTGGCCCTCAGTGAATCATCATTTAAAATTGGTGTTTGTGGGATAACTCTAATGCTGTGGAGAGATTTGTATCAAACTAGCCCTATTTCCTTTTGAGAATCATTGGTCACGTTCCATGCCCTTATCTGAGAAGAAGACAAACTGAAAAAAAAAAGGAATAAAACCCCGGGCCTTTGCCACCTCTTTGACCCCTGTAATGACAGCAGTCACTCAGTGATTGTCCTCTAGTTTGTCACTCATGCCCTGAGACTGAGCTCTCTGGGACAAGGTCTTTACACCCTGCTTGGCTTGTGTAACGTTACTGCCCAGGGTCGTACCTGCCCATGGTGGTAGACGGTATCTCAGGAGAGCTGGCAGCAACGACTGTTCTCTCTTAGTTCTTCATGTGCAATTACAATGTATTCTTTCTGCGCTTCATGTGTCCAATATGTACAAGACTGGTGATTTGATGCTTCGACTAAAGCAATACTATTGGATAGTTATTTAAGAATTAAATAGCAAAATCACTTGTATCGGTGATTTTTCTAACCTCGCCACGATTTTTACAGCA
This sequence comes from Neomonachus schauinslandi, assembly GCF_002201575.2. Taxonomy (NCBI): domain Eukaryota; kingdom Metazoa; phylum Chordata; class Mammalia; order Carnivora; family Phocidae; genus Neomonachus; species Neomonachus schauinslandi. The sequence goes on from NC_058403.1 coordinate 58,787,062, forward strand.
AGAAGTCCTCAGACAGCACATTCTAAATTCAAAATTTAAGTGAATTTTGAATTCAAAAGAAAAGTGAACAAGATTTATTCCTAATATTAGAGATGGTAAGCAAGTTCTTGCCTTTAAATTGAAATATCATCTAGAAACAGGTGGATAGATTTAAGGAAGCACAGACTCTTAGACATAGGAAGTATTTAGGAGATTCTCTGGTTCTGTCAGTTTACCGAGAAGAGCTGAAACATTCTCCAGAGACATTTTGTCAGACAAGCTTAAGGTCACACAACTTGGTGGAAGCAAAACTAGTATTGGAACGCAGTTCTTCTGTTTCCTGGTGTCACGTCCTCTTCTTTGTTAAAGAACCTCTTAACTACTCGGGCCGAGAAAGAAGTACCATATTCTTAATGTAGTGTGAGAAACACATGACAAAGGGACTATTGTAGGCTGAATAATGACCCCACAAAAAAATACCCATGTCCTGGGCGCCTGGTTGGCTCAGTTGGTTAAGCGACTGCCTTCAGCTCAGGTCATGATCCTGGAGTCCCGGGATCAAGTCCCACATCGGGCTCCCTGCTCGGCGGGGGGTCTGCTTCCCCCTCTGCCCTCTTCCCTCTCGTGCTCTCTGTCTCTCATTCTCTCTCTCTCTCAAATAAATAAATAAAATCTTTTAAAAAAAATACCCATGTCCTAACCCCCAGAAACTATGAATGTTACCTTATATGGCAAAGGGGTTTTGCAGATGTGGTTAAATTAAGGATACTAAGATGGGGAGATTATCCTGTACTATCTAGGTAGGCTCTAAATGTAATCACAGGGGTTCATATAAGAGAGGGGCAGGAGGATGAGAGCTAGTTGTAGGAGATATGATGACAGAGACAAGAAGTTGGAGTTACTTGTGGAAGGGGTCATGAGCCAAGGAGTATAGATGGCCTCCAGAAGCTAGAAAAGGCAAGTTTCTTTTATTTTAATATATATTTACATATATTATATATACTATATATTTTATATATTATATATTTTAATATATATATTTAGCATATATATGTATTTATATTATATATATTTAGCAGATGTATTACCTTGTTGACTCAAACTGAGCCTGTGATATAAGGACTTCTCATCAGTCTTCAGAAAAATATTGACTAGGATAGGTCAAGAATGGGTCTCTCTCTCTCTCTCTAGGAACATCCTTCTAGGATGACATGGAGAAATCCATCTAAAGATTATTGATTAATGGATCAGTTGTCTACAGATCCATCTAATCACATTTGCCCATGTCCAGTCTTATAGTGGCTCTTCACTGCTGGATTGGCAATCATACCTTCAAGTCAATCTACAATAGTAGGTTCTAGTTAGAAGCAAACTGAAGGGTTTTGCTGTCTAATTCTTAAGTGTCAGAAGATTTAAACTCATTCTATACAGTGAGGTGCTCTTTTACCAGCCCCTCTCCCACCATTTGTTCAGCTCTTTCCCAGTGGCAGTCAGAAATGGAGAAAAGAATGAGGCGTGAGGCAGCATCATGCAAAATAAACTTCCTTCTTATAAGACTATCTTGCCTTAATGTATCATTGCCATTCAGTTACTGCATACAATCTGTAGAACATGGCTCCTAACAGTACTCCTTGGCAACATAGCATTGCCTAGAAAATTGTTGGAAAAATAAATTCTTGGGTGAATCAGACACTCAGAGGTGGATATGTCAGTGACTATGTTTTAAAGATCCCTTTAGGTAATTTTAAAGCCTGGCTAAGAACCACTGTCATGGGGCAAATCTATGAGCCTTGGCAAGCCTGGTGAAAAACATGTGCTATGAGTGAGGTCACCTGCTCACCTGGGTATAACTGTGGCTCTGTCACCAGCAATGTGACCACAGATCATGTTCTCAGTCTATCTCCTCATCTACAAAGTGGGAATGATGATGATGATGATAATAATAATAATAATAATAGCCCCCCTGTCCATGCATAAGGCTAATGTAACACTTAATAAGATCATGAATATGAAAACATGTTGTAAGTGCAGGACCATCATTATGGAAGAAACATTAATTTGGATAGTAAGTGTCCTGAGACCAAGGTGTTTGGGATGTTGCCTTGCATTTTTACATTAGCTGGGGCTCTGAAGTAGTAAGAGTAAAAATTCAAGAAGCTCAAGATGCCAGGTCTCATTCTGCAAGCCAAAATGAAGGCTGGAAGTCTGTAGACTTGTAAAGGATGAGGTATTGAATGGAAGAGCCACTGACGTTATTAGTTTCTGGAACTAAGTGCTCAATTTCTTGATTTGGAACTCCACCTTTCTATTCATCAGGTAGCAAAATTTAGTGACAGCTCTGAATTCTATATTGCCAATGAAGGCTTGTGGCTTCTGGGATTCAGAACCACACTTCTTTATCAATTCCCAGTGACATTCAGTTTTAGTAAAGTGGCCCAAGATCTTCATTATTTCCATACTATATTTTTAAATATGTAAGATGCTCCAGGAAGCCAGCTCAAAGACAACTGATTTTATTCACAAAGTTCTCAACAGAAAAGACATAAATCTTGACAGGTGGGAAGGCCTATCTAGATCAGAATTGAAACTTGTTTAGGGGCACCTGGGTGGCTCAGTCAGTTAAGTGTCTGCCTTCTGCTCAGGTTATGATCCCGGGCTTCTGGGATAGAGACCCGGTCAGGCTCCCTGCTCAGTGGAGAGCCTGCTTCTCCCTCTCCCTCTGCCGCTCTCCTGCTTGTGTTCTTTCATTCTCTCTCGAATAAATAAAAATAAAATCTTAAAAAAAAAGAAACTTTTTAAAGATATCAAATCCTAAGCTCGTAGGGGGCTGGAAAAAACTCTGATACAACTAGATCAGACACAACCATGATTTTCATAGAAAATCATTAGGATTTTATCCAATCAGTAAGTATTGAAATTCTCAGAATTTACCAAGGACTCTGTATAAGTGGGGGGGAGGGGGGGAGAAACACTTTATAAAAGACAGCTAACCATCCTTTTTCTTTCTTGTTTGAAACCACAGCAGGTATGCCTTTTGGCTCGAGGGCTCTTCCACCTTCTGAAGATTTAAGTCTACAGGTCACACTTTGGGAACTCCTGTGTACCTTGCAGGACAGTTGTGGTGAGGCAAAGACTCTGGGTTGCTGTGTCCTCTGAGCCAGTCACAATGTGAGCATCAAAAGCAGCTGCGCCTTTTAAGAGCTGTGTCCTTAAGGAAGTCACCTGCCCTTTTAAACTTAATAGATTTTCCGTTTGTAAAATGTGGATAATATGTGCCTTGCCAGTCTCACAAGTTGTTGAGATCACACACTGAGGATCACAAGGGATGATGTATCTAGAATGCTTTGTAAACTAAGGATCCTGTTTGCTTGGCATTACTGATGTTATTATTATTTACACTGTAGCAGAAGAGTAAAGGTAGGTACAAAAATGTTGGGCATGGTCGTTTGCATACTTTTAGACACTTAAGTCGTGCATACCTCCATGGTTTTCCTCTGAACTTACATGAATCTCTTTGTCAGGTTATGACTAAAGTGGTAACTAATGACGTTATTTCCTTTAAGTCCCTGTATGATCTCTGGGTTGATTATGATCACTTATACATTAAATAGAAACTGCTGCAGAATTTATTAGGGGTGTGTTCTGGCCAACTGTACTTTGAGCATATTCCCTGAGTAAGAACAAATTTAGTATTATAAAATTGAAGAAAGCATGGCATCCAAAGCTGGTATGGAGTAGTGAAAAATCTCTTCAAAGGCCATTCCTTGGTTTCTTTAACATCAAACATCTACTTAGAAATTATCTTGTAGTTCAATGAGCATTCCTGAAGGAAAATTTGTTATAAAGCTACCAAGGCGTTCAACATTTCAAAGGACAGGGACATGTACTCTGCCACAACGCAAATTTGAATTTCCAAATTGTCCTAACTGTTTAAACAAATCTGTGACTCAAGTTCAGATGAAGATCTCATGGACTGTCGCTATTTTGGTGGCTATACGGATAGATGCTACCCAATCAGTGAGTCCTTCTAATGGAACAGAAATCAACTGTGTGGTATATTTTAATATAAATTATTAATATAACTGCAAAAAACACATGTGAGCTTGAACTGTTATTTAAATCTTCAGTTGTTGTTCTGTGCAATTCCACTTTTTCTGTCATGTATCCTTAACTAGACGATAGGCTGCCTGAGGATAAACCCTGACTTTTACTTCTCAGAATTTCCCATTGCTTCCAGTACCAGTGGTTTATACATAGCATTTGCTTCCAACGTATCTCTTGTTTAATTGGGTTCACTTCTCATTGGCTTTTCCTGGGGGCAATTAAGACACATAAAATGCCCATAGATAAATGCATCATTATCACTGAGGTAAAAGTTGTGATTCTTATTTTTTTTTTAATTATGCATTGGGCCACTTATTTTTCCCATGTGACACCTGACCTGACTAATTATGTAAGCGAATAGAAAAACATGATTCTCTTTTAAAGAGCTCACTTTCCGTGCAACGGCTTTAGGAATTCAGCTAATATGTCAAGGAGAGTCATTCGGTACAATGATGGTGATGGTGAGGCTCTAAGTACCACAGCTTTGATGGAAAATATTTTAAATTAAAGCAAACTACCCATAAACTTACACAAACATAAATATGCACTCCCACAAACACAGATTTGCACATCCTTAAACTTAAATTAATGCAAAGAAAAGATATATTCTTTTGTTTTAGTGGAATACAAATGATGAAGACTAATAAAGGAATAAATAAAACACCAGGTAACCAAATCAATGTCTGCTCAATTCTGGTCAAGGAGGTGAAGCGAGGTTTCCCTTTGAGTCAGAGAATGTAGTGGATAAAAGGACGTGAATAGCTGGGGGGATTTCCTGAGGCCATTGCAGACCAGCTCACACACTGTTAAGAGGCTCATTTTCATGAGACTTTTGGTTGCATTTGTAACACTTGCTCTAGGTCCCCTAGAGCATTAAGTGCCACATCACAGCACTACAAGAACAGGACTAAATGTGAGAAGGTACATTACAAGGTTCTTTTTCTTTCAGATCCAAATATCCAGGCGTTTATAGGTAGTTTCATGACCGCTTTTTTTCTCCTTTGTTCTTCCTTCTCCCCACCCCACCTCCAACCCCCACACTCCTTTCAAGCAGGACTGCGTGGAAGGGACTTTCTGTTTTTCAGTGAAAATCTAAATTCTTGTACTTTAAAAAAATGACCAACTGTAAAACCTGTGCATTAGTACAGTTAATTATTTCCATAGGTAGAACATATTTCATTAAAAACAAAAAACAAACAAACCTGGTCGGACTGCTAAATTTGTTCTAGGTTAAGGATTTAGCCACAATTTGGTAAGTATTTGTTCTCTATTAGGCTTGGTGCATATTAATTGGTACATATTTTAACATTTCACTACTGCATTAAATTATTAATAATTTGAAATTATTAGCTGGTACTGCCACCGTTTTCCCAAAGCAATGCTACCCATTTCTTCTAAGCTTGGTCCAAAGCACAAAGTCTGCAATCTGATTTGTCAAGGAAATACATGTGAATTTCAGAAAAAGGATAGGAATCACCAAAAGAATGAGGTTAAATTTCAAAATGATTATGGAGAACAAAAGCTCGCTTAATCCTCACAGTAAATGTAAAAGATAGGTGTTCAGATTTTGTAGATGAAAAATCCGAGGCTCACAGAGGTTAAGTAACTTCCTCAATGTGCACAGTTTAGAGGTGGCAGAGCTGTGTGTCAAACCCTCGTTTGTCTGACAAAGCCTGTTCTCTTTTCTTTCTTTTTTTTTTTTTTAAAGATCTTATTTATTTGTCAGATAGAGTGAGAGAGAGAGAGAGTACAAGCAGGGGGAGCAGCAGAGTGAGAAGCAGGCTCCCGCTGAGCAAGGAGCCCAATGTGGGACTCGATCCCAGGACCCTGGGATCATGACCTGAGCCAAAGGCAGACGCTTAATCAGCTGAGCCACCCAGGCGTCCCTGTTCTCTTTTCTTTTAAATGTTCCATTCCCAGATACTTAAGGTCTCTGCTACTCAGGAATTTCTCTGGCATCTGCCATTGGGTACATGGGATGAAATAACAATTGAAACAATTATAATATTTGTTAAATATATCTGTATATGTATTATCCATTAAGTATAATTATACATACTTACTATACATATGATCATATATGCTATGTAAATACCATATATATGAATACTTAAAGCCAATACTTACTAGCACTTACAGTGTGCCAAATACTATTCTAAGTACTTTGCTATTTAGTATTTAGTTCTATTAGTTCTTGGAACATCTCCATAAGATGGAAATCATTATTATTGTCTAGTTTTACAGATGAGAAAACTAAGGCATACAACTAGTAAGTGGCACAGCCCAGGGTACTTTCCATTACCCCACGTCTCTCATGGACCTTTACTTATTTGTTACCTCCTTGAGAACATACCTGACATCTGGTCTATTCTATCTATCACCTCTTAGGTGATAATGAGTAAATCTTAGAAGGTAGGGGAGCTCAAGTATTAACTAGTCAATAATTTATTGCTAGGGATCAAAAAGACACAACTTAGTGGAAAATCCCCATTTGTAGAAGAGAAAGTCCCTAAAGCAAGATATTATGGCTCAGAAAGTAGGGGAGACATTGGGTGGGTGAACTTTCTGGGTCTTTCAAATTATAACACGTGTACAGCCATTAATACATAAACACAATTTAATTTATTACATAAAACCAATTTAATATTTAATGAGGACCTGCTATGAGCAAAGGACTCTGCTAGGATCTAAGCTCTAGAAAATAGCTACAAAGATAAATAAGAAGCCAAAAACCTAATATTTAGAATCTGGAAGAAAATAAACACCACATAACTAAAATACAAAACAAAATAAGGCAAATACCGTAAAAGGTTGCCAACAGAAATCTGTAGGTTTAGTGGCTTGAGGAATATCATTGGATGACGGACACTGAAGAAAGTTACCTGAAGAAGGCAGTGTTTGAGATGGACTTTGGAATATGGGGAAAATTCCAACAGTTAGAATTTGGAAAGAGAGGTTTTAGGCAAGGGACACAGAATAAAAGCATGGGGATAGGAAAGCACAAGGTATATTTGGGGTTGATTTGATTACTTCTAGAATACTCAAAGGATAGCAGCAGGAGTTTGAGATCGCTGTGGGTGGCACATCCAGTGGAAATATCCAGTGGCAGCTGGAAACCCATCTTCGTAGTACTGGAATTGACAGATTAGAACTAGATACTCAAATCCTTAGGGAGGTGATACGAAGGTCTGCTTGCAGCTGTATGGGCTCAATGAAACTGCCCACAGACTTCAAAAATGCAGTCAGGGAGGAAAGAAGGGCAAACTTACATTTTGTGGGCGCACGAAGGGAGAATGGGTAAAGGACCAAGAAGGATCATTCATGTGAATAGGAGAATTATGAAAACAGATGCAGTGGAGCCCAAAGGTAAAGAACGCTCTACAGAAGTGGAGATAGATGGACAAACATCCAAAACAGAAACAGTAAAGCTAGCACTGCCAGGAGGAAGAGGTATATTTAAGAGCTGGAGTCTACCATCACTGTACCCATCCTTGAACGGACCACCTCTGATTCCTTTGTACTTTTTCCCCAAACTCATACGTGTACTCAACCACGCATAAACGAACATTTCCCTTTTCTGGAAAAAAAAAGGTTATGGCATTATTAACTCAAACTATATCTGGAAGTTTTATGAGTAAAGTCCGAATTTTTTTTGCTCAAGTTTTATTTAAAAGGTGACTGAGTTTTTGACATGTGGGTCAATTATTCCTTGGTGGGAGTGCAAATTTATTCATATTTTATTCAACAAATACTTTTGGAGCCTTTTTTATTTGCCAGGCATTGTGCTAAGTGCTGGCATCAGAAGAATTTCCATAAATGCGTAGATGGCTTTTACTTGTGAGCTTTCCTTCCTATGGGTGGTCGAATGGGACAAAATTGATGCCTTTGTGATGATGAGTTTCAGTTCCGGCCCCCTAAGAGTGTTTATGTTCATGTTATTAAGTGCATATTTATGTGTAATTTTTCTGTGCCAAGATTTTTTTTTCATTTTTGAATAACTTTTGGTATTAGCAAAAGGTGCTATAGAAGAACAAATCCACTCCAGGCCAACACAGGAATTGGTTCTCTGTTTTTTAAGAAAGTAACTAAAAGGGTGCCTGGGTGGCTCAGTCATTAAGCATCTGCCTTCAGCTCAGGTCATGATCCCAGGGTCCTGGGATAGAGCCCTGCATCGGGCTCCCTGCTCCACGGGAAGCCTGCTTTTCTCTCTCCCACTCCCCCTGCTTGTGTTCCCTCTCTCGCTGTCTCACTCTCTGTCAAATAAATAAATAAAATCTTAAAAAAAAAATAGGATTCTTGCTGTATACATTGTTTTGTAACCTGCATTCTTTTAAGACATATTTTTAAGTCCTGCATAGTATTCCATTCTACAGATATAGCAACATATATTTAAGCAATCCCTAATTTTGGACATTTTGGTTACATTCTGAATTTTTATCATTTTCAATAATGCTTTGTTTTTTACCATTGTGCATAGGATTTGCAATGCTATTATTTACTGGGAAGAAATTTTTGGAAGCTTTAAATCTTAATACTACAAGCAAAGAGAGGAAGGGACTTGCTTAATACATCCACCATAAGCAAAGAAAGAAAAGTCAAATGCTTCTCGGAGCCAGAGTGATAGAGTAAATGAGTGAAGTGGGTATGGCATAAAATATGGGGTGATAGGGACTTTGTCAAACTGGAAAGGACATGGCTTGTTTGCAGAGAGCAGCCCCTGCTCAGGTACAGATAATTGGTGCCATGTAAGAATGCAAATAATACTGCCAGATCTCCAAATTATCAGGACAAGTTAAAAAAAGCTGGGTTTTTTTTTTTTTTTTTTTTGGTAAGATCTATTGATCTTTAAAAGGTTGGCTCAAACTCTCAAATTATTTTTAAGATACTTGATGCCCTCACCCCACCGCACCCCCCAACAAAGCTACAGGCTAGCTAGATGCAGCTCACAGGCCACTGGTTTATAACCTTCAAATTAAAGAAAGGGAAACATGGTGTTTGGAAAACATTTCTATATAGGGAGTTAAGCAAATAAAGTTTTGCTTCAAGTTTTTCCAGTAACAAGGGATGCGATGTGGAGAAACTGGACCTCAATACGCAAATCTTGGAAGATAGGTAAATATTGCTTCCCATTAACTAGAAGCTTCTAAAATGTTTCAAACCTCTCAAGGAAACATGCTTTAATTACATAAAACTTTAACCCAGTGCTCTGTATTATGACATCTAATGTTAATTTCCCTTCGTTTTCCATCTGAACTAACATTTCCCATTAACATCCACCTGCACTACTTCCTTTTGTAAAGAGGAGGTGGTATTTGGCTATGCTCTGGTTCTGATTCATGAGAAATCAACCCAAGCCCAACATTTCTGTTCTTAACAGATTTTGGTTTTTAAATCTGTAGAACACAATGTTTCCCTGGGCTGAGTTCTAGCATGCCAAGTTTTGGCTGGCCACAGACTTTGACATCTGAGTGAAAAATCTTTCAACAATGGCATTTAAACTGAAGAATCAACAGACCTTTAATTATAACACTGCCTGTAATCCCCCCTCCCACTTTTATCATGATGTTCAAATTGCCTCAACTCACTAACTGCACGGAAAGCATGTTATTCATTTGCCATTGGAAATATCATAATTTGGAAACTCTGTGACTTGAGATTGTGTATTAATCTTTGAAAAATCAGTATGACTTTATTCACCATAAATTAAAGAGGCATATAGAACGCAAGTCAAAATTACTGATTCATTAGAAATAAGAAACAAAAATCACTCGGCATATAATTTCTTAACTTATCTAAAATGGTCAAGATTTATTTAGATAAGAGTAATATTTCCACTTGGAAATTAGACATTAAATATATCAAAATACAGAGTTTCTTCTTTGTGAGGTTTCACTAAGTGCCTCCATATTTCTCCATAAAATGTTAAGTGACCATTTTTTATGGCTTTTTTATGACACGGTCTCAAATCACCCTATGTTTCCCTTATATACAAAATATACTTCTATACTGATAAGTACATCAGGAATCCTTTGAAAACTTTCTCTTTAGAAGTCAATGTTGCAAAATACTCAGTTTATATTCAACCTATCTGAATATATTTATTGGGTAAATTGAGATTAAAAATATAAATGTGGAAAATGTTCATTTCCATTGTTAAACCCTACATAAGTTTTTGTTTGTTTTTAAATATAGAACCTGGTTACATGGAACATGGGCATAATTTCAGTCCCTTTTCATCTTGAAGAGAAACCTGGCTTTAGATTTCCAGGAAATGTATTTATTTAGACCAAACAACAGGCCAAGCTTTTATACATAATTTCTAATCTTCATAATATGTCTGAAAGATGGATATCATTAATCTGGGTCAAATTATTTGATTTATTACAGCCTCAGTTTCTTTATCAGTAACAGATTAATGATAGGGGGTTCGGAGTCTTTTTTTGTCCATGGATTTTGAGTGTGGAGTTTGGAGGCAACCCCAGATCTGACTTCAAAGCCTCTGCTTTCTCTTTTGGGGGAATAAAAATGTCTCCCTGAAAATGTAGACACTTTTCCTTGTGTAATCGACCTTGCTTTCTTGTTACAAAAGGTTATCAGAGAGGTCACATTTTTAATTATGTTTAGCATTACCTTATGATTCTGAAATTCATCTTCATCCAGAGTATAAAATTCATATTCTAAGAAAAGATGCAGAAGTCATGTCTCTGATTTCCTGGACAGAGCTGGTTTCAAATCTTGCCTTTTATTATACCCACAAATATGCTTATATTTATAAAATTATGTCCTGTCTATGTTCAGAAAATAAGGTCTCTCATCATCTACTTTGTGTATAAAGCCAAAAAGTTCCAGGAAACCAGTTCTGACCAGTACAGAACACTGAAGAATTGGATCCTCCAAGGTAGAACCAGTAGAGGGAATCCAAATCAAAGTTGCTGAGGGGAGTGGAGATGATAAATGATATTAATAGTAGTAATTACATGTATTGGAGACTTAACAAAATGTTGCCGATTCCATGTATCATATTTAATCTTCACAACATGCCCATTTCACGTATGAGAAAACAGAGGCTTAGAGATGATAATTAACTTGCTTATATTCATGTGCCTAGTGAATAGCGTCTGTCTCCAGTGTTTAAGCCTCACTTATTTTACTAAACTATCTCCCAAAGCAGGAGAACAAGATTTAAAAAGGTAAATTTAAAGAGCAGTTATAAGATTATAAATAGGAGATGGAGAATACCGCAGGATTAGGAGTGGGAACAGAGTAGGAATGAAGTGGTGAGTCCAGCATGGTGGAGGTCAGCAGGTGTCTGATGTAGGGCAGGTCATGAGGTCAGATATAGGGATGTCATGTGACATTAAAAGTATAGCAATATGCACAGGAGAGAGAGAGAATAGAGAGAGACGATAGGTAGGGGGTGGTAGATAAGATAAATTGGGATGCTTGGCTGATTGCCTATGTTGTTCTCTTTTACAAATGTAAGTAAAGCTTTGTGTGTTGGGGGACAGAAAGAAACATCTCTTTTCACGTGTCACTGACTGGAGGGGGGAAGAAACCCAGCTGTCTAACGAGCTTCTTTTTTAAAATACAAATTTCTCCAAGAGGGTCAAACGTCATTCACACCTTGGAGTAAACTACTTTAATGAGGTTACCAGACCACTTGAGTGTAATTAAAGTCGAGAAGCCATAGTTTGGGGGAAGGTAACAGATAAGGATAACCAGAGCTGAAGCATGGAAGAAGGGTCTGGGCGGTGATTCCCTAGGGGAGTGGGAGGGCACCACATGTAATTCTGTGCAAATACTGTTAAGATCTATGTAAACGTAAAGTACTAGCATCATTATCATTAATTCTACTCTGTACTTGTGTTTAGAATTTTGGTAGCAGCCCGTGGCGGAATCAAAATCACAACTGGTTGCTGATTTCTGATGTAAATACTGAGCAGAATGTCCTACTTTGTAGCAGTTCCTCAATAAATAATTGTTGAGCAAATGGGATGTCAAAATTAGTTTGGAAGCTGGAAACTCTCAGATTTCCCAAATTCCAACCTGTTCCTCCAGTCTAGGTTAATCCAGCCCAACCTGTCAGGTACAGCAAACTGTTTCCTCTGTGGGAGGAAGGGAGAAAGAATATAGAAAGTGGAGAAAGAACTGATACCTCAGCCCTCTTCTTCTTTCTGCCTCCATGGCCTAGTACAGCATGCTCTAGATTTTGTGGGGACTTCAGAATGTAGCTCCTATGAATGCTGAGGCAATGCTGTAATGATGGGTCTACATAAAAGTTAAATTGTGAGGCGTATGATGAAAACCTAACAAAGGGATACGTTAAGGACGAGCCCATTAATGAGAACGCTCATCTGCCCCCATCAGAATCTCGTTAAGCTCCTCTATCCCATTCGGGACCTGTGCTGGGTCTGCACTATGGTGTGAATGTTTGAGTCCCCCCTGGTTCACACGATGGAATCCTGATCCCCAGTGTCGTGGCATTAGGAAGTAGGGCCTTTGGGAGGTGCTCAGGTCATGAGGGCAGAGCTCTCCTGAATGGTATTTGTTTTCTTATCAAAAAGGCCCCACAGAGCTCCCTGGCCCCTTCTGCCACGTGAGGATACAAACAGAAGTCTTCCACCCAGAAGAGGACCATCACCCGACCTTGTGGCACCCTGATCTCAGACTTGCAGCCTCCATGACTGTGAGAGATAAATTTCTGTTTTTTTCATAAGCCACCCTGTCTGTGGTATTTTGCTAGAGCAGCCTGGACGACTAAGAGAGTCTGCACAGGTACTGCAGAAATGCTTCTATATACAATCTGACAGGTACAGTCAGGGGCAGCACAAGGACCACAGCTGGAGCATTAAAATCCTCTCTGGAGCATGGGCGGACTTGAATTCCGGGTATGTGGCTGATGCCCGGATGTGGCCGGGGGAGGGCATGCTGTGCCTGTGTGCGTTGCATCCTCCTTGGTTTTCCTCGCCTTCCATCTTCCCCATACACACAGCTTTCGCATTTTATAACATCACAGGAGACTCCTAAATTCAGTGCTTTTCAAATACACGTTATATTTTACTCCTAACGTAAAGGGGAGAGGGGGAGTATTTTGTTACAGATGAACTGAATTTGACAGTAAATTTGTTATTTTGGATTCTTATTTGTGAGTTGTGGCTAAAAAGGCACATTTGGTCTAAATATTGAGAACACTTTGGAATGTAAGAGCTGAGAAGCCTAGCCCAGTGGTTACCAACCCAGACTGCATATTATTAGAATCACCCAGGGAGGTTCAAAAAATACAGATCCTGAGCCTTGGCCCCCCTCCCCTCTCTTCTCCAAGTGATTCTGATATAATGTCAGTTTTGGGGGCTTGCAGCCACTTATGGGGACCGAGGATCTTCATCAACCTTTTCATTTAACTGACAAGGGATCTGAGGCCCAGAAAGGAATAGTGACTTCTCTAAGGTCACACAGGAATATATTATGTATGAAGATAAAAGACTGTGGCTAATGTGAAATTGACCCCATTAGCTATGTTGCACATTACTTCATTACTTTAGAATATATTTTGTATGTTTGTATGTATAATGCAATAATTCCTTCATCTGCAAGCTACTTATGCGGCATTCCAAATCTGGTTAAGAAGAGGACGGATGTGAAAAGACCCACAAGCAGCCCAAAGTGACATCAGGGATATCACACAGAAATCCCTCAAGTTTCTCTGATGGGCTCTGCCTCTTGCCTCTTTGTCTTTGAGACAGAGATGGCTCAACATCTCCATCTCCGAGCCTGATTTTCTGCTGCCCTGTAGTTTTGTGTCTCCAAAAGCCCAGAGGACCTCTCATGGGTCCCCAATCAGTACCTTCACTCAGTGTGCTCAAAATTAAACTCGTGTCTTCCTCTCCCACACCTGCTCCTGCTCCGTAGCCCTCTGCTTCTGTTTATGGTCTCACTCTGGCTCAAAATCATAGCCATGCCTTCGGTGCTTTCCTTCCCCTTGCTCCCCAAATATGATGGATTAATTCTCTTTCTGCCATGTCTCATAAATCAGCTCACCAGCTTTGTTCCCTCCCTCTGCCTCTGCCCTAGTTAGGGCCCTCACTGCCTTTTCCTGGACTGCTGAGATTGTCTCCTACCTGACCTGTGTCCTCTGGTCACTCCCTACTCGGATCCACTTTATTCACTCTTGCCAGATTAATCTTCTGAGGCACAGCTCTGATTATGTTACTCTCCTACTAAAAACTTTCAATAGCTCCCCATTGTCTACTGAATAAAGTCCAAATTCCTTGGCCTGCTAATCAAGCCCTCTCACTTACTGGTCTTGATCTGCTTTTACCACTTTATTTCCCACTACTTGCCTCTACACACGACATGCTCTAGTTAAACTCAACTACTTTTCTGCAGAATCTTTCCCCTCTGGTTCTTCCAGGCATTGCTCATGGTTTCAGAAATCTTCTTTTTTTCTGCCTTTGTGTGCTCAAGTCCTCCTTGCCTTTCAAGACGCAAATCCAGTATCAGCCCTTCTGGTAAATCCCCCAGTTAGCCCTTCTCTGAATTCCAGGAACACTTTATTTGTGCTGCTTTCATAGAGCACAGCCCCTCCTACTATGGGTGCTAGCAAAGTAGGCCTATGTCTCAGCTCTGCTGCTAGATTAAAGCTTGCTGAGGGCAGGATCGGTGCCTTGTTTATCTGTGTATCCTTTCCATTGTTGAATACATAGTGCACTGCTCACAAATATTTGTCCAGTGAAGGAGTGAATGCACAAATATTTGTCCAGTGAAGGAGGCTTTATATGCAACCTAAACAGTGTTGGTTGGTTGTTTCCCTAGTGTAAACCGGATTAGAAGTAATGCATTTGAGAAGGAATGAGGATCTTAGAGGCTTGCACAACAAGAAGTAACTTGATAGCTAAAGAAGATAAATAAAAACTATAAAAAGAAGAGATGAGGACTAAAAATATTATAGCAGTCTGGGGGTAAATAAGCACAGAAGCAAATAATCTTATAGACTAAGGACCAATGATTAATGCCCTGTGGAACTGCTTTGAAACCACAAAGCAATATTCAAATATACAGCATTATTTTTATACTTCCACATCCCCATTAGCACCAGTAGACACAATTATTGTTTAAAATGATGACCTTAAATAAATAAATAAATAAATAAAATGATGACCCTGAGTCATTAAGAAATGTTTGAATTATGGTAAGCATATGATCATAAAGATGGATATGCACATAAATTTAAGACACTGTACATCAAAACTTAATATTAATAAAATAAAAAATCTTTTGATAACAAAGAGGAGATAAACTTCTGTTTATCGGTTATATATGGAATATTCTGTTACATAAACTGATTTCCATAGTGAAGTCAGATAAGTAATTTCTCTCTTTACACACGAGTATGTCTACATTTTCCTAAATATTGGAGAAATAATTTTTGTATCATTAAAAATGAAATATGCCCACGATATATAATTTCAGAAAAGTCAGAAAGTAGTAAGACAAAACAATTTAAAAAATCTTAAATTTCCAAGATCCACAATCTATTAGTTCAAATAAGTAGTTGTGATTATACAATATGTAAATTATGTATGTCACCTGTAATTAAAATGTAGCATAAAAAGTCCAGGTTATTATAAGCTCTTTATCAAGATTGTAATGGTTCAAAAAATTCTATCTAGTGGATATGTCATAATACATTTACCCAGTCCCCTAGAGTTGAATATATAATTTATTTCCAGTTTTATAATATAGGTATATCTAACAAGATTTGCTGTGTGCTGATAAATTGTGGAAGCTGTGTGAGGAACTCAAGAGGGTTCACTATGATGTTCTTCCTACCTGGGTAAATGTTTGAAATGTCTACAATAAAAAGGTAAAAAACCTATTTATCTATGATAAGCATCTTGTTTACAATGGTTTCTGTTTATGTAATTATTTTCTTAGAGTTTAGTACTAGCCGGCTGGTTCAAAGTCTGACTCCACTATTATGTAGTTATGAAACTGTGGCAGGTGGCTAATGCCTTCTCAGCTTCGGCTCCCTCATCTGCAAAATGGGTATAGTAATGGTAACTTAGAAGACCATTGTAAGCATTATATGAGGGTGTGCATAAATGCCTTTCACAGTGCCTCACACACTGTTAGTGGGTAATGAATATCACCTTGAAAAGACAAAATGCTGGTTGCGTCACTGTATGTGTGGTGGTTATAAAAAAATCATCATGTATAAACTGAGAAACATGGCAGAAATAATTAAAGTGTGCATCAGCTCCACGTCCAGGTGAGGGGCACTTACTCCAAAGATACTGACAAGGTTAAAATAATCTGGATGAATAATTATCCTTGAGGAGCATGTTCTATGTAGCGGATCCTGGGCTAAATGCTTCACAAGGATCATCTCACTTAATCTTCACAAGAGTTCTGTGAAGGTATTACTATTACTATTCTTATTTTATAGCTCAGGGAATTGAGGTTTAAAGATTAATCGACTTGTCCCAAAGGACACAGAGACAGGCAGGGCCTGTTGTCAAACACAACGCAGAGCGCTGGAATTTGTCCCTGAGCTCTTGGAAATGGTCTTCGGACCTTGGGCTCTTTTGCACAGACCTCAGCGTTTCTAATCTGTATCCTTTAGAGGCCAGATTTGAATTTGGGACAACATTTTGGCCCCATTTTGGAAGTTTAACTGGATCTGTGGTTGGAGTACATTTTTCCTTCCTTTCACTTTAATTGGCATTATTTATTTTAAAATTTTTATTCTAGAAAATAATTTTAGAGAAGAAAAAGGGGTACTCTGTAAATAAGTTGCCCTTTCAAGAATGTGAATCTCATGGTCCAGAAAGATTAATGTCCATCTTGGTTTGAACCATGATTTCCCATTGGTCTGATTATCTTATGTTCACTGTAAAATAATTCATTACCCAACACACACATATACATGCCCTTTAGGAAACCTCTCAAGTGGTCCATATTGACACATTTCACTTTAAATATGTAATCTGTTAATGTGCGTGTGTACGTGCATCTGTGTAAGACAAAGACAGTGAAAGTCTGAATTTTGAAAATGTTATGAAAGTCTGAAAAAGGTGGTTTCCTCCAAAGATGGTGAAAATTAAGTCACAGGTCGTAATTAAAAAAAAAAAAAGTCCAATGGCAAATTAAGTCTTTCATTCTGGGTCGGGGGAGGCTACTCCGGTGGGATATACTTAGACAAGAAACACCGAAGGCGCCGCTGCCACCCCTCTGCCTCAGGCAGCACATTCCTGCATCTGTATGATAAAAAACGTGCCAGTTCTAGCAAGCTCACAGGACTGAGCAGAGTGCCACCCTTACAGCTGGGGTTTGCCTTTCAGGGCTGGCTCTATTTACTGGTTGTTTTTTACTGGTCTGTTCCTCCCTGGGGGGCCGCAGTGGGGGTGTTTTTTGTGGGGTGGGGGTTTGAAAGAGGGAGTTTTTGTGAGTTCTATTTTGGATTTTGGTGAATAAGAAAGCAGGGAATTTGTTACTCAGTTATATTGAAACATGATACAAACTGCCTCATTTGGAGCACAGAAGGTGCTGAAAAATTTTTCTGAGGAGGTCTTGAAATATCGAAGCCTGTCTTCAAGGAAGGACTTGTTTCTCTCAAAAAATCACCCTGTCGATAACAGAAGTGTGCTGGCGTCTCCTCTCCATCTCTGGTCCCTGAAGTCACTACCCAAAGTATCACAATCTAAAGGTAGCCAATATGCTGTGGGAAAAAAAAAAATCACATCGTGTTCTTTATTCCCAGGGGAGTATGAAGAGGACTACGCTTGAGCGTGGGCCTTCTTTAGAAAGTCACTTCTAGGGGCGCCTGGGTGGCTCAGTTGGTTAAGCGACTGCCTTCGGCTCAGGTCATGGTCCTGGGGTCCCGGGATCGAGTCCCGCATCGGGCTCCCTGCTTGGCGGGGAGTCTGCTTCTCCCTCTGACCCTCCTCCCTCTCATGCTGTCTGTCTCTCATTCTCTCTGTCTCAAATAAATAAATAAAATCTTTAAAAAAAAAAAAAAAGAAAGTCACTTCTACATGTGTAGACACTTAGGAGCATGGGCTGTGCATGTATGAACAAGCTGTACTTCCTATGTCTGCATCGTCCACTCTGTTTTCTTGTTTGCTATTTGCCTGAATATGCCTGAACACGTGTCCAGTATAAACACACCATTGCGTGGACACGTCTATGTGTGTTTCCAATTCCATACTATCTTGAAAGTGGTTTAGCTTTCTAGAAACACAGCCATATTATTTGTTCTGACTTGAAACACTGCTCAGCAACTGCATGCCGGTCATCACAGCAGGTACGAGACCATTTGTTGCCAGGTTAAAACAAATAGAAAACAAACTCCCAGAAAGCGTCACAGCTCAGCACTTCCTTGTGAGATCCTCTCGGCTAAGTAAGGATCACCTGAGACAATAACGAAACAGAGACCTATAGGCTTTTCAAACAGTAACAACCAGCTCAGGGTTAGCGGCTCTTCCAGACCTTGATGGTCAATGATACCCTCAACCTTTGCTTTCAGACACTGAATTGCTGCTTAAGTAGCCTTTATCATCCCCCCACCCCACCCCCCCACCGCCGCACCTAATTTTTGGTGAGGATGCCCTTGAAATTAGATCATATTTGTTCCTGACAAAGCATATGCATATTGTGGTATCACTCTAAAACCAACGATTGGTTTTAGCTCTATGAAGAAAAAAAAAATTCCAACAACCTTTCATGCTGAGATTTCTCATGCTAGTTCTCAGCACAGAAGTGATTTTTTTTTTTTTTAAGTTGCATAAAGCCTAGCAAGGTTTAAGTTTTCCCAGCAAGGAGAAAGTGTTTTTCAGCTGTTAAATTTTTCAGATGCTTTTTTTGAATTTGGATAAAACTCAAAAACATGTTTGTTTTAAAATGTAAACCTTCTTATGTACAGGTTTGCATATAGAGAAATGCCATTACTATGTTTAAAGGTACTTGCTTTTGAAATAAAGAAGTCATAGGCATTTAAATATAATAAACTGTCTGTTGCATTAGGAATGTCTCATTGGGTGTTAACATAAATACGATGTTCCGGAGGGCCAGTGATACACATTTGCTGGCAGGATCACTTATAATCCTGTTAGTGAACGTATTTCTGGGTGACAGCAAAGGGTGGCCCGGTTTGAACTGAAGAGCATCTTTATAGTCAGTATGCTTTTGAAAGACCTTTTACTCCAGTTGCATGAGACTTCTTGGCCCCAAACCTGCTTGATTCTTCAGCTTCTTGACTGGGCCAAAGTTGATACAACATATGGTATTCCAAGCACAAAAATGATGAAGAAACACACTGAGGTATAGCAGCAAGGCAGAGATGAGGGTACATCATCAGAAGGCCTGCCACCTGCCATTTTTAATGGGCCTAGTCACTTCAGTTTTAAGCAAATTATAGATTGCTGAATGGGAAAAGATATTATCTTGATCTACCCAATTTTTTTTCAAATGTTTTTATTGTAGGTTTTACACTGTGATCCACTGATTGTTTACACACATACATGGATATCTATCTATCTATCTATCTATCTATCTATCTATCTATCTATCATCTATCATCTATTTATCTATCTATCCATCCATCCATTTACATCTATCTCATTGAAATAAGGATGTGTGTGTGTATGTGTGTGTGTGTTTCAGAGGCAGAAAGTAACTCATCTACCCAAATTTTAAATCTTAAAAGATTCTTCATAATTCTATTGTGTATTTTATTATTTGGAGTTAAATATCAAGGTCTAGAAATTCAGCACACATCAAACTTCTAATCAAGGACTTTCCAAAATTAAGGAAAGTACCTGATCTTCTGCTTTCATCTTTGAAATGCCACAAATTCATTTTTTCCCTTATTCACTCATAATTTATTAATTTATTCATTTTCCAAACATTTATTGATAGCCAACTATATGCCTCACACTACATACCTGCAACGTATTTCTAGCCCAATTACTTTAACAGTTGCTTTAGGATTTATGGCAGGGTTGGCCAGATGGTTCTTGAAAAGGAAAATTTCCCTGAGTAAAACAACCTGTTCACAGTGTTTCATATCTAGCAACCAAGAGCCCTGGTAGCATCTCTTCTAACCTCTTACTGTGGTTCTAGTATAAAATCAGAAGTCTAGTTATATTTACTTTTTATATTTAAGCTTAATTAAAAATACTGAGTGCAATCATGAGTTTTTAATGTCAGAATATTCAAAAACAACTTTCCCATAAGGTTTTCCTCACATATGATACATAGAGAAAATGTATACAATTTTTTTTTGTGTTACAGAAATGCAGAAAACTGACCATTACCTACTTTACAGTGATTTTGAAAATAAATGAGCTAAAGCATGTTAAGTTCTAAGAAGTAGAGTAAATAAACAGATCACACTAGTGCCATCAGACAGTGTGTCTGCTCCCTTCTTGATGAGGACAGTATACATATAGTCCTAAATATTTATTACTAGACCTTCTTTAGGTGGCCATGCCCTCCTAGTCCAGTAGAAGTGATATATAAGTATATGGCTAGAGCCCAGTTCAATTATTTACATGGCCTTTCCAGAAAATGGCTAATGCTATAGACTAGAGACTCAGAAAATGCAGAAGACTGAACAATACACAGGTGGATGACATATTCGTCTCTCTCCTCATGATGTAGGTCATGGTTCAAGGTCATAGAATTAATAGTAGGACTTGCTACTTTTGAAGAGTGAAATGCTTTGAGGCTTTTAAGGAAATTTATTTTTATTTATTTATTTTTAAAGACTTATTTATTTATTTATTAGAGAGAGAGACAGAGAGCGGGAGGGGCAGAGGAAAAGAGAGAGAGAGAGAGAATCTCAAACATATGCCGCGCTGAGCATGGAGCCCAAGGTGGGGGCTCAGTCCCATGACCCTGAGACCATGACCTGAGCCGAAACCAAGAGTCGGATGCTCAACTGACTGCACCACCCCGGCACCTCCTTTAAGGGAATTTTAAATAAATTAACTTTATGTTTTGGAAATTATGATTTGGGCATTATTAAAGTATTATAATTGGACATGGGTTCATAAACATAATTATAGGCCACCTTTTCAAAAGACCTTCTTAATAATTCTTTCAATTTTTTATGCGTATAGTTAGTTGTCTCCTTAAAGTTATTCCATTTTCCAAAGCTTCTTACTGTCTGCACAAATGACAAATTGGCACACGCACACTGGCACAGGGAAAGAAGTAACTGCTAAGGTCACATAAGTAGGGATATGGCAGGCTTTAAGCACTGGAGGCCAAAGGCACTAGAAACATGGGCAGACAGCTTAAAATTGTCCTTTCTTATGTTTGTGCATTGTTTCTATATGGAAAATTACATTTCTCTGAGAGTATATGTGTAAATATGCATCTGCTAGTGTTTTGGCAACTCTAAGTTACCTAAATTAGTTTTGATCAACACTGTCGGATTTTTAAACCCACCAACGTAATAAAAGCAAGTTTAAAAAAACACAAACAAACCCTACAGTACATTGTGTGCTCTGCTGTTCCAAGCCTCAGCTTCAAGACAAAAGGAGAGTGAGACTTTGTCATTTGCTGGCCGTTAATAATCAAGAGAAGATCTGCCAGACAAGCTCTTCGAGGGCTCTGTCTGTCTGGACCAGGTATATACTGCAATACACAAAGGGCTTTGCAGGGGGAGAAAAATGAGTGTTCATGGACAATGATGCAGCTTTCTTAATTAAGATTTTCATTACTGATACATACATTAAGTTCTGCAACTGCAAGAGCCAAAGCACTGTCATGTGCAGGTAGATGTCCCTGATTCCATCTTCAGGCAGTAAAGCTAAAACATATTAAATGTGCACCCAGCAAATGTTGTGGGAGCCAGGAGAGACCCAGAAATATTTCTGTTGGAATGCAGAGAGGCCCCATTAAAAGCAAATTTGTAATGCATCTAATAGGCAGGAGAAAAGCTCATATCATTAGACGGGGTATGCGCGTGTGTGTGTGCCTGTGTTCCTGTACGGGACTGCTCTGAGGTCCTGAGCCACAGAAAGAGGTAGTTACAGCTGACCTAGAAATAATCTCTATATAAATACATCAATAGCTCAGGCCTTAAAAGGAACTTTGATCTTTAAGTATTCCAATGCCTATTGTTGGGAAAGGAAATAAACGGCTGATTTTGGGTAGGTTTTGGAAGATGGTGAAGACTCCTGCCCACAGCTGGCCCTGACTCTGTCCCTCTGGGTCACTCAGTCTATTTTCCCTGGATCCTCAGGCTGGTCCGCAAGTCAGTGTGGTCTGCCAATGGGTGTGCTGTTCCCATGAAATAATCTGACTATGGTGTGGGGAAATCTTTCTTCTTAGATCAAATTATTTTTACAAAAAGAATTTTGCTAAGAGTTGAGAAGAAACTAAACTGCACAGTCCTCAAAACGGATGAATATCTAGAGTGAATGTTTTTATTTCACCTTAACTAAAGCCCAATTCATTTTAGGGTTGTTGGTGCTATTAGTGTGCACACAGTGCTCTCTTGTTTTTCTGGTTTCTAGTTGCATCCCTTCCTGTTTTAAAGTTTGCATCCATTTGAGGAACTACCCTCTCTGTCTCCTCTCTAAAGAAGACCTTCATCCCTTCATCTCTTGGTCATCCAAGAGTAGAGATGAGTGTTAGATGCTGCACTTCATGAAAGATCATTTTATTACAACAGTCAAAAATTACACATTCGTTTCTTATTAGGTAAAAACATTTATCTGGAATTTAAATGTAATCCCCCATTTTATAAGAAGGAACAAGCCAGAATCCAACACCAAAATGGCTCAAAAGGAATTCTTCTAAGTATTTTGGCTGTAGTTCCTTGTTGTTTGGGTAAAAGGGAAAAATTCCAAATAATAGTGGCCAAGAAGATTTCTCTTGGATTCCTGCACCAAGATTCAGATCTCTGAAGTAGTTTTCTGGATCTTAGTGTACATTTCTGAAACTCTTTCCCTAGGTATATTACAGAGCTAAGGCAGAGTGGCAACTGCACAGCAGCTATGAGGTGGCAGGCCTCTGACCCTATTCTAGATGAGTGATGTTAATGACTGGTGGGAATAAGATGATGAAGAAATTGATTCTTTATACATAGAGGGATAGATAGTATGCAGACATCCTGTTAACAGATACTTCATGCATTTTGGGAAAAGTAAACAGTATTAAGATTCTTTCTAATGTTTACTGAAATGTACTGTTATAAAACTGGTTAGAGGAATATGTGGAAGCTATTAGTGAAGAACCAATGTAGTGGACATTATTTAAGCCTCGTGATAATGGAAACAAGAAAGGGAAACAAATCCCAGGAGAGGATTTTGTTTTATTTTTTTTTAAAGATTCATTTACTTATTTGGGGTAGGGGGCAGAGGGAGACTGAGAGATAGAATCTTAAACATACTCGGAGCTGAGCATGGAGTCCAACGTGGAGCTCGATCCCGTGACCCCGACCGAGATCAGGACCTGAGTCAAAACCAAAAGTCAGATGCCTAACTGACTGTGCCCCCCCAGGCACTCCCAGAAGAGGATTTTAACTGGAGATTTCCTATTACTTCTCTTATGCATCGTTGACTTGCTTGTGAAGACCAGACCACAGGACATTATTAAAGGATTCAGGTGTACCTTTTACTCAAATTCTGCCATTGAGACACACGCTTCTCTTACCCAAAATACAGGGTTAATTTTAAATTAGAGGTGATAATTATTTTCCACATACCAAAAGCCTAGAAATTTACAAGGAGGAACTAAAGGTAGAATCCATTTTAGCCTACCAAATGTGCGGGGTAGCGTGGCCCATTCTAAATAAATACCTGGAAATGATTCTCTGGGATAAGGATGTTATGCCTGATTTGTCTTTAGTATCCCCACATTAGGAAAAATGAGGAATTACAAAGAGACTAGAGAAAGAATGCATAAAAGAAAAAAAAATATTAATCTTATCACCACAAAGATCTCTTGCACAAGATATCTCTGCAAGTGCCTTAGTAGAAAGCTTCTTTGAGTAAGTAGGTTGTTAGGTACCATCTATATATGTACTATATAGTCTATTTATATATAGTCTATATATACATCCATATATGTACTCTATCTATCTATCTATCTATCTATCTATCTATCTATCTATCTATCTATCTATCTATACATATATATATATATATCCCTCCCCAGCTTTGAGCTGGCAACCATGATGTTTGGGGAGGAAAAGAGAAGGGTGATAAAGAACAAGAGGAATACTCATACTGTTATTTAATAGCACTCAACATTAATCATCATTACTGTGTCCCCATCTGGCATCTGAGTATAAGCTATGTTATAGAGAGGTATATAATAGGTAAAGTTTTCTAAGAGCATAAGCAAGCCAGATATTCAGTACTCTGAGCCCTGGGAACACTGAGCCAGCTGGGTGGCCTCCAACAGCACTGGGTACCACTGACACCTGGCTCTTAACCACATCCTCACACTTCCTGGGGGAGTTTGACAGCTCAGGCAGAGAACAAACTGTTGACTAGGCCTGGTTCCCACCACTCGCCCTAGTTTGTGGTTGGCCTAAAGGGGCTTCCATATAATCTTTAACATGTTTTGCCTCCTCCTTTCTTTCTGGACACTGTCTAAGGATTTAAGGCACACACAACTTCCTTGTACACTTTTTTTTGCCGAGGACAGAGAAAGAATGCCCTGGAGCGCATGCCGTCCCTTATCATCTGCAAATGAACTTCTCGTGCTGAAGAATGCTCCAGTCACCACGTAGAACAGCTCTGCACAACTTCCGCTCCTCTGAAAGACTCGGGGAACTCACTCCAAGAACCCAGACGCTCCCTATCCCAAAACACAGGGAAGGCGCCCTGTCACAGTCTGTACTGTGGAGGCAGGGGCTGATGCTGTCAGTGCGGCATTTCTGCCTCTCCAGCATCTTTCACTTTCCCTGAAGTTGCTGGAAAGTATTCCCTGTCATTAAGTATGTAGTAATACACATGGGAGTCAGACGAGAGAGGGAAAGGTGGAGGACATTGATGACATGGCCTCTAGCACTTTATTTATGAGAACATCCAGAAATCTCTATCTACATCTGGTAGTAGAATAGTGTCAATTCTGCCCTGGAGACATGGATCAGGCAAAGTTGCCAGTGTGTGTTTTTCCCTTCCCAATAATTTACAGATTTTGGAGTCTGATGGCAGAGCTTAGATGATCATTTTTACACTCATGTGAGTGAACAATTAGCTGGCCTCTTTGGGGGATGGTGATGCCAAATAAATATAAATATATGTAATCAAGGGAAGTACGAACTGTCCCCCGCCCAGAGATCCTCAGGTCCCCTGACTGGTGCTTTGCTCCCCACCATATTTCTCAGGGGGGCAGTGAGGGTGGGTGATGCCACCAGGGCATAACCAACAGTGCTGGAGATGCCCTAACAGGACTTCAGGGAGCATTGCCTTTGCAGTAAAGAATGTGACTAAGCAGCTAAACATGTGTTAGACTGCTTGTTTGCCCTTCCAAATTTCTATTTTGTCATTCACCTTTTCATTGTTGATTTATAATCACTCTTAAAATATTAGGGATATGTCACAATTTTTTCCCAGTATAAAAATATATTTTTTTTACCACAGTGATTTTTATTTTCACATAATAAATTTTAATATATTTTCTTTAAGATTTTAGACTTTGGGACACCTGGGTGGCTCAGTCGGTTAAGCGTCTGACTCTTGATTTCGGCTCAGGTCATGATCTCAGGGTTGTGAGATTGAGTCCTGTGTTGGGCTCCATGCTGGGCGTGGAACCTGCTTAAGATTCACTCTCCCCCTCTCCCTCTGCTCTTCCCCCTTCCCTCTCTAAAAATAGTATAATAATAATAATAATTAATTAATTAAATAAAAGATTTTAGACTTTGGTTTTATGCTTGGAAAAAGCATCCCATATACCCAACATGAAAATATCCACTTATATGCAAAAATTACAAAAATTGGCACTTATAAAATTAGTGAAGATGCAGGGAAATGGGCAATCTCTTTTTTCATTGGTGGGGGTATAATTTGATATATGTTTACTTGAGAACAGTTTAGCAATAGATAAATTTTACTTTGACAGTTCCATTACTAGAAATTTATCCTAAGGAGATAATTAGGAAAGTGCATTTAAAAAATGTATATGTGTATAAGGATAGTTATTGTAGCATTGTTTAGTTAGAAAAAAGTCCAAATATCCTAAATGTCCATCTATAAGTCACTGACTCAATAAATTATCCATAAACTGGAGTATAATGTAGCTATCAAAAAGATAATGTAGATCTATATTTATGAAATGGAAAATGCTTATTACAATGTTGAGTAAAAAAGCAGATTACTAGACAGCAATCAACTCCTCCTTTCATTTTGGAAAGAGAAAGACAAAGAGAAAGAAAAAGAGACAGATGAATAGGTAAGTATGGAAATATATTTCCCAAAGCGTTAATAGTGGTTCTCTCTGGGAGGTGAGATTTTGAATGGATTTTATGTTCTTCATTTTATATCATCATTGCAGCAAATTCAAACAAAACTAAGTGTATACTCCTTAGAAATAAAGTCAGAACTTTTACTTTGGGGGGGAAAGATCTTAGATAAACCCTGCACAGCTCTTAAAAATTCAAATATGAGTTTCATCGTCATTAGCAATTAGTAACTCTCTTAATAGGATGACATCACTGCCTGACCATTTTTCTGATGTGTGACATCACTGCCTGCCTCAACTTTCCTCCAGGTTGGACAACTGCAGGTGATACATTGTAGTTCCTGCCTTATAGGACTTTAAAACTGAAATACTGGAAATAACCCAAATATCAATATCAAGGGCACAGTTCAGTAAATTCTAGGAGGTTACATGGTTGATAAAAAATTATTCAGAGGGGCACCTGGGTGGCTCGGTTGGTTAAGCGTCTGCCTTGGGCTCAGGTTATGATCCCAGGGCCCTGGGATCGAGTACCACGTCGGGCTCCCTGCTCATAAGGGAGCCTGCTTCTCTCTCTGTCCCTCCCCCCCCCATTTTCTCTCTCTCTTGCAAAAATAAATAAAAATACTTTTAAAAATTATTCAGATATTACAGTGGCATTTAAAAAAAAAGAGTTTGTAATTATACCAGGAAGCACTTATATAATATTTAATTAAAAAATAGGATACAACTCTATACATATGATGTATGCCCAATTACGTTAAAATCCAGAGAAGAGACCAGAAGGTAATCTAAAAAATTGTTAATAATAGTTGTTTCTGTATAGTGGCATTATAGATGTTTTCTCTGTACTCTATAGTTTCTTAATATTTTACAGTATGTGTGAATTATAGAGTCATGAAAGAAGTAAATATTAAAAAAAATACAGCTGCTTTGCTCAACAGCTGCCAAATCCTACCCCAGATGTATTTGCAATTTAGTTTTGAGTCAAATGGCCCTAATGTCATTTCCTAAAGGAATCTAGCAGAATGGGATGTGTTCAAATAAAGGAAAGCTACCATTGCCACCTCCTCTTTCTGTTACCATTTCTTAATGCTTAGAGTAAATCTGAGTAAGGAATCCTATTTCTACTGGAAATTAGGAATTTCCATGTTCTTCAGGTCTTCTTCATATCTTGTCTTATGTTGCCAGATGCCAGAATTTAATTATTCTATAGTACTCTGGTATGTCTCTAGGTCTGGAAGTCGTTTTGGGAGGTGGATGGTGGAGGCTACC
This sequence comes from Neomonachus schauinslandi, assembly GCF_002201575.2. Taxonomy (NCBI): domain Eukaryota; kingdom Metazoa; phylum Chordata; class Mammalia; order Carnivora; family Phocidae; genus Neomonachus; species Neomonachus schauinslandi. The sequence goes on from NC_058403.1 coordinate 58,814,839, forward strand.
ACTAGAAATGGAGGCTCAATCATTCATTTCAAATGGAAGTTCTTTGAAAAACAAGGATAGGTTGCTACATAAGATCTCCTGTAATTAATTAGTTTTCTTTCCTTTCCTTTATTACCTCCCATCTTCCTTCCTTCCCTCTTTCTTTCCTCCACTTACCTACCCACTCTTCCTCTCTCCCTCCCTCTTTTAAATAAATAGCCTTTCTGTACAGTTAGATGCCAGCTCTTAAAATTTAGAGCAAATTCACACAGTACCAATACCACACTTCAAGTAGATCATCCAATTGTTCCTAAATGATCATATTTTAGCAAAATGATGATGGGAGAAGTCAGAATTGTCACTCATACGTATACGATGCATGTTAGAGGCTTGGCAATAAGTCAGGCAGCAGGTATTTTTTGAGAAAGCAAGAAAATAACCAGGTAATTGCAGGATGGGAGGAAGGAGTAGGCAGAATTTTTAAAGAAGGATCGATGTGGGTTTCTGTGTCTTTTGACAGAAGTTATCTAACCCCATGTTCCTGGCCTTTGGACCAAATGTCAACTTTCAAGCTTCCCATTGCTATGAGCTATTTGAGGGCAGGGATGGTACCTTATTCAACTCTGTTTTTTCTGTATACAACACAGTGCCTAGTGTAATGTAGGTGCTCACTAGCTACTTGGAGAATTGAACTGAGCTTTTTACTGCCTTTTATTTTATCCTCAGTGAGGAAAAAAAAAGAAACTAAACCCCCTACTGTCTTTTTACACATACTGGTTAAAACCCCATTTTAATTTGAACTCAAATATACATCTCTTCCAAACTTTCACCTTGGTCACTGAACTGCTGGAAAAAAATCATCCATGGGTGATTAACCCACCAGCTTCACCTAGGGCTTCCAAATTGCCAAGGAGAATCCTACTAGGTTTCTTTGGTCAACTTGCTATCCCATTTGTCCCAGGAACTATTTTAAGCTTTCACTTTCCTCAATCTCCACCTTACTTATTCTTAGCAGGACCCTGCCCCTCCAGGAGCTATCATTTGGAAAAATACTCAATCTCTCAGTACACAGCATGCACCTGCCCCCATCCTTTCCTTCTTCTTTCTTGTAACAATAGGAGATGTCCCTCCTCCAATACCTCCATTTATGCTCAGGATTCTAAGTCTCTAGCCTTACCAGGAATCTTACACTACTAATCATCCCAACCTCTTCTCTCTTCCATAAACTGAATCTCTCCTCTCTACTGTATGCTTCCCAAATGCAGAGTAACACCAATATTTCCATTTTTCTCAAACAATCTTTTGACCTCACTCCCTCATTCCCAAGTCATTACACTAGCTCATTCTCCTTTCTTTATAGGAAAACTTCTGAGAGTTATCCATTATTTGTGGTCTCTATTTCTTCACCTCTCACTCTTTCCCCATACTATTACAAACAGGTTATTGCTTTTACCACTTCAACAAAACAGCTTTTGCCAAGGTCAACAACAACCTCCACATTAATATATTAAATGCATTTTTCAGTCCCTGACTGACTTGACTTCTCAGCAGCACGTCTCACTACTGACCACCTTCTTTGAAACATTCTCTTCTCTTGGCTTCTGTGCCAATGTTTCCTGGTTTTTCTCCTACCCCTAGCTGTTTCTTCTGAGGCTCTTTCACAGGCTCAGTTTTTGCTCCCAGCTGATTAAATAGTAAGAGTTCCTCGAGTCTCAGTTTGGGCCTTCTCCTCAATCTACTCCTGGCCCTAGGCGTATCATCCATGCCAAAAGCCTCATTTGCCCTCACTTTATGTCTGATTTCCAGTTGTATATATTCAACTGCCTAGTCAATATGCTCACTTATCTTTATCAAAAACACCTCACATTGGACATCTCAAAAATAGATTTTATAATCTTCCCTCAATTCCCATTCTCCTTTGGTATTTCATATAACCATGAATGGCACCAACCTCCATACAATTTGATGAGCATAAGACCAGTAGTCACAGTTGCTGTTTCTCTCTCCTCCATCTCCCACATACAATCCATGAGAATATCCTGTATATTGTGCTTCTGTATTATCCCTCGGTTCCATTTATTTTCCTTCCATTCCCAGTCATTAGCCTAGTCTCTGTCTTATCTGCTATGCTACAATAGCTTCCTTACTTTTGCTCCTGCAAAACCATTCACCACAATGGACTAGCTTGATCTTTTTTGTTTTTAACTTTAAATTTTAAGATTATTGCAGATTAGCATGCAGTTGTAAAAGATACTACAGAGAGATCTGGTATACCCTTTACCCAGTTTCACCCCACAATAATATCTTATATAACCATAGTAGAATATCACAATCAGGAACTTGACCTTGGTTTTACAATGGTACAATCCATCCATCTTATTCAGATTTCACCAGTTTTATATGCACTTGTGTGTGTGTGTGTATGGCTGTGTGTGCATGTATTTAGTTCTATGCAACTGTATCACCGATATTGATTTGCATGATCACCACCACAGTCAAGGTACAGAATAGTGCCATCATAAGGCTATCTCATGCCATCCTTGATAGCCACAGGCAGTTCCATCTCTCCCCAACCCCTTAACCTTTGTCAACCACTAACCTGTTCTTCATCTTAATAGTTTTGTTATTTCAAGAATGCTATATAAATAGAATCATAAAGTATGTAATCCTAAGATTGGCTTTTTCGCTCAGTATAATACCTTTGTGATTAATCCAAATTGTATGTTTTGAGGGTTACTCTTTAATGCTGAGAAGTATTCCATGGTATGGATATACCACAGTTTGTTTAACCACTCACTCATTGAAGGTAATTTGGGTTGTTTCCAGTGTGGGGATATTATGAAAAAAGCTGTTATAAACATTGGTGTACAAGTTTTTGTGTGGATATATTTCCACCTGTTTGCGATAAATGTGCAAGAGTAGTGTGATCTTTTTAGGATACAAAATTGATCATGTTACATTCCTTCTTAAGTTTGCTTTCCCATTGTCCTGAGGAAGGTCTTTAACGTGGCCTACAAAGATCCTGACATCATTATATAACTTTTCAACCTCAATCTGGGTAGCTCTTCACCAAATTCTCTCCATCCAGCTATATTTGATGTCTTCACCTATGCTGTGCCCTCTGCTTAGAAACCTCTACCGCCACCTAATCTCATTTCTTGTTTTTCATCTTCAGATGTTAGCTCAAATATCACTTCCCAGGGAAGCTCCTTGCAAACTCGTAGACTCACTTAGATCTCCCTCTTAAATTTGCTCCTAGAGTTCCTGGAACTTTTATTTCATGGCAGCAAGTACAGTTTGCAATTATAAGTTCTTTTGTGTGTCCATTTGATTAATATGTCTTCCATCTCCCAAGTTGTAAGTCGAGTAAGTCAGAGACCATGTCTGTTTTGCTTGCCATTATATCTTCAGCCTTTAGTAGACATTCACTTTGTGTTTGATGAAATTTGGCCAAGGCTTTTAAGACAGATAGTTTTGGATTCAAGTTCTAAATTACTTACTAGGCATCCTTGAAAAAATTACTCAAAATACTCAATCTCTGTTTCATCTTCAAAATTAGGATTACAACAGCATCTACTTATTAGAGTAGTTTTAAAGGTTAAATCAGATAGCTGTTAAAAAGTATTTTGTCCAGTGCCTAAAGCAGGGCAAGTACTCAACACATGCTACTTCTTATTGTGATTATTAGTTTAACTAAAGATAAGAGTTTTTGTATTTTTTTCCCAATGAGGTTTTAGCCCATTATCTTAATTTCTTGCCTATTCCCTGGGGTTCTGATTCAGGTAATTCCGAGAGTCTGAAAAGGAACACTTAATTTAGATTTCCGATAATTCTATGACTACAGGTTCCAACTCCAGCTATGTCTCCTTAGATGAGTACCTTGTTTAGCCTCTTGGCTATGGTTCTCATTTTCATATCACTCAGTACTTCTGCTTCTTGTTTTCCAGCCTGTGGATCAGAAGACTAGTAGGAATGCCTCTTCCGAAATCCTAGTTTCCAGAAAGAAGTTTTCTTTTTTTTTTTTAAAGATTTTATTCATTTGACAGAGAGAGAGAGAGAGAGAGAGAAGATCAGGGGGAGAGGGAGAAACAGGCCCCCCGCAGAGCAGAGAACCCGACGCGGGACTCGATCCCAGGACCCCGGGATCACGACCCGAGCTGAAGGCAGGCGCTCAACCGACCGAGCCACCTAGGCGCCCCCAGAAAGAAGTTTTCTAAACACAACTTGTCTCTGTCTCATTCCTTATACTTCCCCATGGAGGTGAATCATCTTATTGGTAAGACGGCCATTGCTCCATGTCTCTTAATTAGGGGAACAGATCTATTGAGGTTTGAGAGGGCAGGAGTTTAGCTTTTTTCTCCTTCTCTTCCTGCTTAGACAAGTGGGAGTTAGTGACCTGGAAGAGTATTGCTCTTATGCAGATCCAAATTTTCCCTTGGGAGGGCTTTTCTAAAGTTTAGATAGAAGGGAAGGGAGTCAATGAGCCCATTTTACCTGTCATAGAGCCTTCAACCAAGCCTTATCAAAAATTTTTGTCCCCCAGCTAACAGTTTTTTTGTCTGGTTTTTCAATGGGTTTAGAACTTGAGTGGGAAAGAGCAGTGCCATTTACTGGACCCCCTCAAAGATTCTAACACTTAGGTTTATGTTTTTGCTTGGGATATCATTCTTTTGCTCTTCATCTTTTTTTATATTCCAGCCATTTTTCAAGACCCAGCTAAATCACATTTTACATGAAGCTTTCTAGCCCTCAAGGTTCTCTTTCATGAATGAAATCCTATAGTACTTACTGGACTGTATCATTCCTTTTGGAATTGTCACTTATTGTCTGATATGCATACAGAATACCCAACAGTATCTTTTCCTAATCCAATTTTGAGTTCCTTAAGAGCAAGCAAGGGCAATGTCCTAGATTTATGTTTTAGCTCCCTACTAAACACGATTCTTTTTGTGTAGTAAATGCTTAATAATATCTTATTATTACATAGCCCACTGACCAGGCTGTGATTTGAAGGATCAAGTTACAATTAATATGGTTTAGTGGCTGGATGGTTTCTGAAGGGGTGGTGGCAGAGGCCAAAGGGTGGAAAAAAAGGTTACAATGAGTATGTCCCTGAGCTGTGTACAAGCACAGTCTGGATACAGACAGGTAGTGAAGCTTAATCCTATTATGTGCTGAGTTTTCATCCTGGTAATATACTCCCCCATTTTCCTTTATGAAAAGCATATGGAACACATGGTCTGATAGGCAGAAAGGCTAAGAGAAATGCAAGTAGAGGGAGGTAATGTTCTTAGGTGTGGTAGACTGGTCTGCAGAGTGTTTTGATTCTCTGAATTAGTCAAAAGATTGAAAAAAAATAGCCACTATTACCACAAGAAAAAAATTAGAAGGAAGGGTCCTGAAAATGGTATCTGAGCAATGAAAGACAGTGAGTATTTCAAAGATCACTGAATTTAATTTATTTAACCTAAATGCATAAAAGTACAGGTGGGGACATTATTTATGCAGGTATATGCAAATCACTTTATAAAATAGGCAAAGCCCTTCTGCTTTTTATAAGTTGCCAAGGTGGTTCCTGATATTTTAAAAGCTATGCACCTTTAATGTAATTTCCTAAGAGTTGGAATCCCTCTGTTGGAATCACAGTCATTGTCAGAGCGAGTTTATTTTTTTTCTTTCCTCTGGGACTTCTACAAGGCTCTCATAACTATCACAAAAAGGGTGGTTTCCACAGAGATGCGACTAGAAAAATCACTTGGAAATCACTGAGGAGCAAGTCACAATGTTCAAAGCAGAGAACAGGGGCTTTGAAAACATGAACCCATCTGACCTCTTGAATTTAGTACAGTGAATTCCTGAGCTCTGAAACATGGGGCCCGGCTGTGCATGCCATATTGGTGCTATAAGACTGGCAGTAGGTTGGCTGTGGCATGGTCTATTTCAAACTCCTTCACAGTGCCCAGTGTTGCATGTTCCCAGATGACATTTGGTTGGCAGAAGCTGGGCTTCCAAAGCTGGCAGTCTGGAATGCAGCCCACTATGTTTTGACAAACACATAATTGACCATCTGATCACCAGCCTACAGTCTGCATTCAGGTCACTGGGGGGACCTGGGCTTTCAATAGGTCTCTACTCCTCATCTTGTTCATCTTCTCAAACCTTTCTCCAGAAAGCAATATAGAGAAGACTTAAACATACCCACACATACCCTCCCATTTGCAAAAGAGGACATGGTCCATGAAACATAAGCTGTTGAAAATTTCCTTTAAATGGTCCTGGCAGCCCAGAGTGAACAAGAGAAAAGCACATTTATGGTGAACTCTAATTCAGAAAGAAGTCAGAGACATACTGAACTGTTTCAACACCAGCAGTATATACGTTGCCATTCAGCTCAATGGCTTGGAACTTCTTAGAAAAAGACAGCATAGGAAGATGATAGGAAATTGGGTATTGCTTGACTTTAGGGGGATATTATTAAGAAATATTTCGATTTCAGGTGAAAGAAATGAAAAGCAGGACACTGGAAATAGCTTCTTCCTTATCTGCCTGACGCCCCCCCCAAATCTACTGTGGGAGAAGGAGTCACACCTCTCTGGAGACCAGCAGGCAGCAGCTCAAAGTGAGGTCAAGTTCAAATTCTGGTCTCCTGTAAACCCCTGTAAAGAGTGCTTTGGTTTGAAATGTGGCCCTACACAACACATCAACCTTTCTCCTAGAAGGCAAGCATTGTGCACTAGGCCAAGACATGCCAGCATCACGCAGATGGCTGTGTCTACGTCAGCACTACCAGAGAGCCTGTCCTCTCCACGCCCATCCCCCACAGTCCAGGCCCTTGGTTTTTCCCTTTGACCTGGTCTCCCTTTTTTCAGTCATCCATTTCTACTGGCCAGAGTGCTCTTTTTCTAAAACATAAATCTGCTTAAAATTCTTCAAAGCCTCCTCAAGCCTGCTGCATCAACATCCAAACTCCCTCGCACAGCTTCCAAGACCCTCCGCAATCTGCCCCCTCCCCACTTTCCAGCCTCATCTCCCAGGCTCCCCTTGCAACCACCATGCTCCAGCCACACTGAACTACTGTCCTCTGGAGCTGGCTGCTGCTTGACACCTCTTGGCTTTGAAAAGGGTCTTTCTTTTTTTCATACCATGATCCCCTTTTCTTTCCCTTCCCCTACATTGACTTGGTAAACTGCAGTTCGTTCTGTAGAGTTTTAGACCCAGCTTGCAGGTGGGCACTCCTTTCTTGTTCCTCTTGCTACATCTTGTTTATGCCTCCATTCCAGGGTCCATCATATGCCACGGCCTTTATTTGCTATTTATCATCCCTACCAGACTGTGAGATTCTTAGCAACAGGGAGCATTTCTTATTTATCTTGGAGTTCCAGGAACCAAGCATAGTGACTAGCTTTCCATGAATGTTTGTTGACTGAAAACTGAATAAAGAGCTGTGCATGGTATTAATCAAAACTAAGTCAAGCAGTAGCATTAGCTTCTATAAGCTAAGCATGGAGCCTATTAGCAATCTAATGAAGGCAGAAGATCGCAGTAGTAAGGCACTTTCTGACGGTTATCACGGGGTGAAAGGAAGAGTGAGGGATAGAGGGTGTGATGGAGGAATGTCTTGTTAGCAGAGAATGTCACTGAGGCAATGAATTTGCAGCTTTTTCAATACTGAATTTTCAATACTGAAAGGTATTGTTCTGAAAAAGAATCTGAGCCTGAACTGTAAAGAGGTCTAATTTGTAATAACTTGATTTCTCAAACAGGCTAAGTCTGTGCTACCTGCTTTAAGGCAGTGGGGCAGGCTACAGAGGGCTCTTCTTTGTTTCTGCTAAAGAGTAATGGGATGGAAAACTCTTGGGGGGAACATTTGGAAGCTATTCAGTTCCCACTGAAATCTGTGTCAAATCCAGATTGGGACTTTGGACTAAATGCAGGGCCAGGGAGAGAAGGCAGAATTCTGCACCTGTCTGGAGAAGGCCATTGAAGAGGTACTAGGAGCTAGAAACACTGGGGAGATAATGTTCTGATCTGTTCCCAAGAAACTTTTCTTTTCCCTTTGATAGGTATCTGGGGCACCACCCCTGGAGCCATCAGCTATGTCTGTGGGGGTACTTGAGGACAGCAGGACTGTCACAGGCCGTGTCACCCTTGAAATAAAAGCAGCCTCAGGAACAACCCAAGCAAGCATGAAGCCTGGCCTGGGGGTGGGACAAGGTTAGTGGGTATAGGAATGAGCTGTCAGCCCATTACAGGTCATTCTCTCAGCCCTGTCTCTGGTTAAAAACTAGGATCTCTCTAGAAGCTGCCTGATTAACGGTTGAGGTAGCATAGAATCAGTTTCACATTTTCCTATGAGCCAGAAACAGCCTTTCAATTACATTTTTATCTCAAAGGTCTCCCCCTCGATTTCTAATCTGTGACACAGGTCTCCAGTTCCCTGTATTGCTTGTGTCTGAGGCTTGCCCTACAGTGCTGACGTCATAATAGCTGAGCTGTGCGGGCAGGAGTGCACTGTGCTGACTCATCCCCGGTGATGTGAGGATTAATGCCTTGTCTAACACGGAGCTATTATGTGAACTGTTTTTACACAAAAGAACTGTAACGAAAATGATTTGCCAGTCGGAGGACTAGAAATATGCAGTGCTAGGTAACTGAAGTAGGGATGTGGAAACATAAAGTGGTAACCATAAGCATGCACACTGACACCCTCCAAAGCATTGACAGACCTGATCTATCAACACAGAGAATAAGGAATAACAAGACTTGTCAGGGGCAGGGAGGATCCACCCCTGCTGTATAAATGCATTACACACAGTCCCCGTCGTCTTTGGGGAGTTTCACCAATCTCCCTTCTCTGTCAAATGGCTGTCACTTTGGACTTTAGCCTTATGGTCTGTCCTTTGGGGGATTCTGCTCTCCTGAATGTATTTGCAACTATCTTCTAGGAATGTTAGTGGAAGCCACACTCATGCAGGCGAGCCAGGGAACCCCCTTTCTGTGCAAATGATTACCACACAAGAAATACCTCAGAGTGAGAAGTCAGTGAAGTAAGACAGATGCTGCGAATAAGGGACAGCGTTCACCAGAGAGCTCAAAGCAGCTGGGAAGATACTGATGATTATTTATCACATAAGGTGACTGCCCCTACCTGTAGCATGTCTCGGGCGGTGTCTCATGTAGTTGAGTGACTAAGATTATTTGGGTTCATTGCTGTAGAATCTCTTACAAGCAGCCCGAGGTAAAACTTACCCAACCCATTCCATGCAGCCTGGTTTGGGCTTTAAAGAACAAATATTCTCTCTTTTCATCTGAAATCATGTTTCCTCTTTTTTTTTTTTCTCCCTTTTCAAATGACTTCCCATCTTTTCTAAAAAAGGACGGTACCTTCTATAGCCCTCTTGGCACACGTAATCCCAGATTTCTCTCTCTCTCTCTCTCTTTTTTTTTTTCCTGGACTTGCGATGACAGGCACAATTTTAGCCTAAATGGATCAAGCCTTATAGTTCACGCTTGTACTTCTTGAGTAAAAGAGTATTGGAGATTTCGTCCATAAATGAAAGCTCTAACCCAGAAGTTCAAATTAAAAACTATTGGACCTAGAGATGGGGGTATAACTGAAGAATAAATAATTACCCACTGACTGACAGTGGAGCAAAAGCCTGACTGTTGCGGATATCTGGCTGAAGCATGTAAGCTCTAGTGGAGAGGAGCAGTGACTTCTGCAAACAGCAGCTGCGGCTGAGTAAAAGGCAGTCTTTATAGACGTCCAATGCCTGAGGCCGTGGTCTTTTCAGCCCCCTCAGGGATGGCAACTACCACCACCACCAATAGCACCGATTCCAAACACAAAGGAAGCTAATATATAGTGAAGAAGTGCTGGAAACCACAACAAAGTCAACGAGAAAACATGCCAGTAAAGATCCGAATTTCCCAAATACGACGCCTTCTTGAAAAGTAAAGAAACCACTTTTACTTACATAAAGAGAAGGGGCAGGCCACAGACTGATGGTCACGGAACTGGAAAAACAAAAACAAAAACAAGGAATTAAAAATAAACCTAGTGATACTGTAGGGAGAAGGAAAACCAATCTAAGTTATAGACAGAACTGGTTGCTCCTGAGGATGGGCAGTAGGAGCCTGTTTTATTACCGTAGCCCGAGAAAAAAAAGAGATCCAGACCCATAAAATTTTCCAAAGGTGTAATCTCCTGCTATATGACCAACATAGTATTTCCAGGCACGAGGAGTGCCAACCTCTTTCTTTGTAAACTTCATTCTGATCCGAATGATATGGGTATTTTCTTTTTTTTTTTTAAAGATTTTATTTATTTATTTGAGAGAGAGAGAATGAGAGAGAGCGAGTACATGAGAGGGGGGAGGGTCAGAGGGAGAAGCAGACTCCCCGCCGAGCAGGGAGCCCGATGCGGGACTCAATCCTGGGACTCCAGGATCATGACCTGAGCCGAAGGCAGTCGCTTAACCAACTGAGCCACCCAGGCGCCCGATATGGGTATTTTCTAGGGCTGTGCTCTTTAATACAGTAGCCACTATCTATACTTACCTATTTAAATTAGTTAAACTTGAATAGAAAAACGAAATGTTTAGTTCCTTAGTCACACTAGCCACGTTTCAAGTGCTCAGTAGCCACCTGTGGTTGGTGGCTGCCTTAGAGGTAGAACATTCTATCACTGCATAAGTATCTATTGGGCAGCACTGACTAAAATAGGTAAAATCTTTACTGTGTAGTACAGGACAAATTTTAACTAATTTTGACAAAGATGAATACAACTCTGATAAACTTTGGCTCTTCTAAGGGTAAATTCAGTATGTTTAATGTCCAGAAGATCCTCTGGACAGATGTAACACCTACATGCATTATCGCCCCTCAGCTAACAACCTGATGCGATGCAGCCTCGTGTTGTCTTGGTGCAGACTGAGGACCATATACCGCCTCCTCTGCCCCTTCTCTCCAGCCTAGGAGTGTCCCCTCCGACAAAATGATTTTAAATGAAAACATCTGTATCTCTAATGATGAAAACCTCAGGTTTGCAGGGAGTTGATCTTAACAGTTTCTCCTTCTGTATTTCAAATCAGATAATTCTCCTTTGTTATCTTCAACTCACAAGCCAAATGAGCTATGACGGGACTGGCCTGCTCACCACTGTTTTAACAGCTTCTCTTATAGAAAAATAAAACAGAAGTAACAGAAGATCCATGAGAGATTAATAAACCAAACAGGGATACTGAAAAAGCAAAGCAGGTCTCTCTACCCACACCCCACTCAAATATATCAAGGACTTAATATATGCTGATTGAATTCTTGCCTCTCTGACACCATGATTTTAACCACTTCATAGAAGGCTTCCAGAAATATGCAAAACAAACCATACTAAAAGGGATCAAGAAGAAGGATGTGATTATATAACTTAGCACAGAATAAGGCTAAAGCAAACACAAACAAACCTGTCAAAGAGATTTCACTTCTCAACAAGTTTTCTAGACAAGTGCACTATCATAGAGGTTCCTCCAAAGGAAAAGTTTCCTCTTTATCACCTATGGGAAACCCTGTCCATGCACATGTAAGTGTGAAGGATGGTGTTGTTCCCCTCCTTGAATAAGAAGAGTTAAGATGAAAATCTGCAGCCTGGATCATAATGTATGCTAACACAAGAGAGGCTGGGAGTCTCCACTGCTTTCAAATTTTTTCACAAAATTGATGAAAACTTTGAAAAGTTTAACGAAAACTTTAAGCAATATAATTAGATTATGTATGATTCATTGAAAGTACATGCAAACTTGAACTATATATAAAGATTGACTAGTCTTCAAAGACTTTAAAGTTCTAAGTTTTGCTACATTCTAGTCCCTTCCACAAGCCAGGATCCTAGACCATTGCACCGGTCCATTTTTTAAATCTCCTTCCTTCCTTCCTCCCTCCCTCCCCCCTCCCTTCCTTTCTTCCCAACTTTTCTGAGCTTGCTTTTTTCCCCAACCTTTGGGAAAAAGGAGAAAATGTGATTAGTGGTTATCTATGAAATATGCTCACTTACCATTTCTCTGTTGCACATTATAAACCCAATAACTCTCAATAATACATTACGCTTTTTTAAAACTATACTTAGCATCTGTGTTCTTATATCTGAGCACATAACTTTCCTTTTCAAATTTCAAGGAGCATTTATTCATAAAAGTTAATCAGTCAAAGTTAAATTTTTGATGTGATCAAAAGAGATCAATGTAAATTGTACCCAGATTGACTAATACATCCAAGGTCTGGAATGAAGAAGAAATATCTTTTCTGGATGTCAAGTGGTGACACACAGGCTGTCAATGACAGGAATCCAAGATGGAGAGAAAAATCACAGTGTGTATGTCACAGTCTAAGACAAATTAAAGCCAAGTTAAATTGAAGATTTTATTGGATATAATTGTCTTTATATATTAATGAAAAACAATAATACCTATCCCAAATTTAATATTAAGGCTAAAAATTTAATCTCAGAGTTCTTATACAATTTATAAATGTTCATAAACGTCAAAAGGCCCCTACTTCTTGATTGAATTACAATCTGCAATTTTGAGAATATGTATTAATCTACATAGGTTTATTCCTCCTCAGTTCAAATTGTTATTTTATTGATATGTGTGCCCTTTCCGCCTGATGTTCACCTTATATGTCTGTAAGTTGTTTTCATCTGAAATGCAAAGAATTATCTATGATAGTTTTGCATATGATGAAAAACATTTGCATTTAGCATGCTAGGCTCAAAGCATAAATATCTAGCAAAGAATATATAACTATAAAGCCCAAATGAATCAGGACCTTAAAACATGGTGGGGAGGCAAGAGTAGTGGGGGGGGAAGGGGTGGTTTATGGTGAAGTCTAATTGTGTTCTGTGATTTCCCAGTAGAAATTATTGTATAGTATCAATCTCTAAGGAACCAAATGTATTATTAATTAAATGTATTGTTAATAAAGATTAGTCAATTCTGATTTCAGTTTATGTAATGTTCAAGGGCAATGGTTTCCAACATTTTGAGGTGATACAGATCCCTATGAGAATCCCTCCCCCCAAAAACTTCTTAAAAACACCAAGTTTCAAGAATCTTCCAGACTCCCTGAAGGTCATCCATGAATTCCAGTTTAGCCACCCTCGGCCTAGGGGAGAGGGGAGAAAATGCCCATGCAATTCCACTGCTTATCACCTCTAGGAAGCTGAACAAGTCACTAGGACCTGGAGCCAGGAGCAAACAAACGTATAGGAAATAGAGCTCTACATGGGTGTGTGTGGCTAGGGACATACAGACTCCTCTAAAGGCCTCCCAGACTCTGACTTACCTAGTTCTTTACAAGTTCTTTTTTTTTAAAAAGTCCACAGAGGCTTAGGAACAGTGAAGAAGAGGAGTAGTGAGCAGAGAAATGAGAGGAGTTGCTATTTACTCAGCACCTTCTGTGGCTGCAGGCATCCTGCTAAGTAAATGCTTCTCAAATTTGAATGTGGATATACCCAGGGATGTGGAGCAATGTTAACAGAAGCGCACCAGGCTACAGAATACATAATAAAGACATGGCTGTCTTCTTGGAGGGTCAGTTGTCCTTGTGGCTAAGTAGTTTAAACTCTTATTTGTACATACATTTATTTATCTGATAACTATTTCTTGGATGTTATAGAAGAAATAAAACAGCCACTATTCTTGTCCTCATGGAACTTCTGGTTCGGTGAAACAAGTAAGAGCATATGGAGGAGTAGAATGCAAAATGTGCATGTATCTGTAGGATGAACCCTGAGACCTCACTGAAAAGTCTCATGTGTGGCAGACTGCTTCAGGCAATGGCCCGCACCCTGAGGACTGACTGGATCACTCACTCTAACCTGAGGATCACCTACGCGGAAGAGTTTGAAAAGCAGCATTAGCAGTAGATCATTTCATCCTGACTAGAAGAGCAAATACTGTTAATTTCCAATTTACTGTAGAACAAGGGAGATTTGAGAAATTAGGAAACTTACCCCAAATCCCACAGCTGCTGGGATCTGAGTAAGTTTGTACCATTCCAAAGTCTACATATTTTTAACCACTAAATTACACTACATCTAGGTATTTCCCATTTCATGTTTCCCCTTGAAATGAGGGCTCATTCAGGATTTTGTAGGCTAGTTTAAGCTTCTCCTTTGGAAGGAGACAGGTTTGGCTTGATTTGTATTCTAAATATTTCACAGTGCTAAGGGAAAGCTATTATTATACCCATTTTATGGTGCGGAAGCTGAGCCACTTGCCAGCCGAGGTATCTGGCTGAGTTAAAAACGGAATCGGGTTGTCAGTCTTTCATTCCTCTTGACTGACTGAAGCCTAGGCAGCAGTACTGTCCAAGGGCTTTTTTGTACATGGGATTCACACTGGTGGAGAAAGAGTGAGAGAAACTTTGCAAAGGGAAAATAATAGTGCAATACAAAAATGGAAAATAAGTAATCATAACTCACAAAAATTGGTTACTTTTAGCACTGTGAATAGAAAAGAGAGAGCTTATTCATCACAAATGAATCAGAAAATTAGAATGTGTCACAGCATTGATGATAGAGCTGAGGAATTCAGATGAACTGAAGTTCAACACTTATCCTTCTATCTGAAGAGGGTAAATGGTGTGACAACAGGGCAGAAATGACCTCTTACATGCGCCTTTAATCTTTCCAATCTTTTCTCTTCAACCCTCTCTCTAGAAGTTAGGTGGGTTTATATCTTTGTTTTCTATGGGTAGAGATAACATTTTAACATCCTTTTAATGTTCTAGAAGTATTGTGTTAATTAATTCTTATGTGGGAGTCATTCCAAATAGTAGGATGAAGATTTTTACCTTATTGATTTTCCTAATACCTTTCTGGCTTCCGTGTTTTCAAAGGCTGAGGCACTATTGGATTTTTAGATTCATATGTCTCTCAGAATAAGTGCCAGCTTCATAGGTTCCTGTCAATTGATATTCCATCTTTTCTATGGATACATGATTTCCTTTATCTGACAGATTCAAGAAATTTTATGCTAGATTTAATGACATTTCATGCGCCCTGAATTCAGAGGTTTTTAATTCTCTATTTTCTATCTGGCAAAAGGTTTACAAGTTAAAGTCAGATGGAAGGGTTATTCGATGTGCATACAGATCATGTGCAATCTCCCACTAGCTAGATTTTGGGGTCTCCTGAAGTATTTTCATTCCTTTTGGTCAGTCTTAAGACGACTATAAATGCCACAAATGTTCATTCATATCTTAAGGTCTGCTTCTCAAGACCATCCATTTTTTTTGGATCCATCTTGAGAAGAACGATAAGGAAATCAGTGATGCCTTACCTCTCCTTAATATGAAAAATGTCTACCTTAAAAAAAATTTAGGTAATGAAATAATGATCAATAAAAAGAGAATTCAAAAGCTAAAGTTCAACATTTAGGTCTAGGACTATTCCTAGGTCTGAGACATTGCTAAGACAACCTGACACTCCACCCCACCCCATACAAATCCTCCCAAGTCTTCCTGATTCTTACAGGTATAGGACCTGAAAGATAAGAACGAAATAAAAGCTGGAGATCTGGGTGGGGTGGCAGGGCAGGGCAGAAGGAAGTGTCAGGGACTGAATTTGTTTAATACATTCAGGATTATTTCTTATAGCTCCTAAAATAGACCTAACTCTGTTATGAAGACAGTCAAGAGCTCTCTACAATCTGATCTCAAACAACTTTTCCTTCTATATCTCAAACTCCTGAATTGTAGCTTCATGAGTTTCAAACAGATTGGTAAACCAGGACCATTTACTATGGTACATTGATATCCTTTAGGGGATGTTAAAAAGGTCTGGCATTGTTATCACGTAGTCCAATCAATTAGAAATACCTGGTTATAATGCTGCTCACAGACCACAATTAATGCCATTTGGCACAAAAAGGTTATGTCTATTACAAGGGAAACTCATCCTGAGATTCCTCAGTGTGTAAACACAGAAAGTAACATGTTAGTGGTACAGAGGGCTTTGGAATAAATATGGGCACAGCAGGAGAAAGAAACATCCAGATCAGTGCGAACAGAAGGCTGTTTTTACTCAAATGGTTCCCTCAAAATTTTTTTTTTTAAATCCAAAGGAAAAAATCACGACATAAAATTTATACCAAAAGATACAAATTAAGCAGGTACTTATACCCAATGATCTGTGAGATACTAACCCAAGAAGACAGCATGGGCACAGTATGTGTTTTAAAGACTTGGAAAGAGCTTTCCACAATATAGATTGAAAAATGTTACTTTTGTCCTTGTCACCATCAACTATTTGCTTAAGAGAATTCAAGATCTTTCACAATCTGGCCCCAATCCACCTCTCTTGGTTTTTGTTTGTTTGTTTGTTTGTTTTTGTCCCCACCCCCACCAATGCTGCTTCCTTATATTCTGTGACAGGCTACTGGCTCCTCCCTGAACATGCCTAGGACGTGTTTGTCTTTGAGCCTTTGCTAACAGTTCACACTTGAATCTCCCAAGCCTAGCATAGTGTCCTAAACACAGCATGACACTCCAACATTTGTTGAATAAATGCTGTCTCTCTATTTTAGGAGACAAAGATGATAGAAAAAAGTTGTTAAATCAGTAAATAAATAGCACAAGAGAGAGGTCAAGGAAAAGTTAATTTTAGTGTGTTTTAGGAGTGGGGGCAAGATGAGCTTTAAGATTAGGAAAACTGATGCTCTTTATTCTTGGGTCTAGCCAGTGCTATGAGTCAGTTACTTTTTTGGGAACAAGTTTCAACCTCAAGGTTAAACGAACACAAATGCTCTGTCCATCAGCATATAATGAAAAAGCTGTGCCTATTTCCACATCAGCTCAGTGAAATTAAAATATGCAGTGTCTTTCTCAGAGGCATCATATATGACAGAACTTTTTAAAATAGTCCCCTTTGCCACTCTCGTACAGAAAGAGCTATAAAAACAAAAGTAAATGTTTAAAAAAACATTGGGATAATTTTGCTTCAGAAAGAAAAAGCTGAGGTATATCTTCATGGTTTTCTGACTATAAGAGTTGTTATAAATAATGATCGACATTTTTGTCCTAGGGCATAATGATATTAAACCGTCCAGTGAAGAATTTAAGTTAAGACTTAAAGATGAACATCCTAAATGTGCAAGTGGTAAATAATCAAATAGATTGCTAAGAGCAGTTATGAAATTTCTATCTTCATGGCTATTTAAAAACAGGAAAGATCTTCATCTATTCTGGATGGAATAAATGCAGCTCTGCCTCCAGTCAGGAGATGGATTCAATAACTTCTCTCATTGTGATTAGCTCTTTATGGCTACAAAAATCCTATAACATGTTGATCCTAAAAATTGTACAGAATCACAACACAGTTGAGTAAAATACATTCTACAGTTTGAAGAGGATTAGGCAATACAAAAAAATCTGTAAGTTACTAAATTCAAAATAGTATCTATAATGCTTACGTCTTGATTCAATTTGCCAAGTTTATATGTCACAAATAGAATTGAGGAAAAATATACTTGAATCAACTATAGGTTAAACATATGATTAGCTAGAGTAAAACATTCTAACAATTAATTCTTTCATGTCTAAGAAATGTAGCTGAATATTTCATAAACCTGGTATGAATATGCATATAAACTCTATCTCAATTTAAAAAAAAATTAGAAAAGACCAGAAAAATAATATAAGAACTCACTATTATTATTCCCAGGACTATCTTCAAAGACATCAGGAGAATCAGTGAACAAGTCCTTTTAAATGATCAAAATGGGCCCCATATGATTAAGAATGTAAATCTAGTAACAGACTTAGAGAAAGCTCTCACAGGGGTAGCAAGTTACTGGCTTTCTTGTTTATTTACCTTGCAGTTTTGGAGTTCAGCAGAAGTGTCCATTACATACAGCACACGGGGTTAGATGAACAGTTCCAATGACCTTGTCTGAACCAACTTCATTTAAAGCAGTTTGCTACATTTCTTAATTAGAAGATGAGCCTATTCTATCTATGGCCCACATTTGGACTGGATCACTGAACTATTGCCCAACTCTTATAAGCAAAGCACTAACATGTACCAATCAACAGGCAGCCCATAGCAGAGGCATCAGGAAGGTCAAAATACACACACATAAGAAATTGGCAGTACATTATAGAAGAAAGCTATTTCTAAAGATGGACTTTGGCTACTAAAGCCTTTGAGTGTTATTCAACTTTGTTAGGAAAAAATCAGTACCAATATAACTTGTAATAATCTGGTTAAATAAAAAGATTGGGAGAAAGAAATACAGTTTTATTTTGCAACACATTATTTTCATAAGAACATGAATCAAAGAGATAAACTATGCCAATTTCTTCATAGCTAACTTGTTACAGGATATTGTTCTAGTCTTCATTAATGATTTCTTGAGGTTGGTTATGCTATGATCAGGATTTGGAAGGATAGAGGTCTAAGACCTTTCAAAAGCAACATTTTTGTTGTTGTTGTTGTTCAATATCACTACAGAAAAAAAAAAAAGCTTTAAGCTGACTTTGACAATCGAACTAGGATAATGGTTGCTGCTTGTAGCCATTGCTTATGCTGTTTCAAATGACAGGATCAAGCTAACCACCAACTTGAATTTTGAAAAGTTATGGTACAATAAGCAATAACGTCAGTTGTTAGAATTCATAAAACTTACACCAAAATTTATGGATGCAGCAAAAGCAGTTCTGTGAGAAAATTCATAGTGATAAATGCCTAACTCAAGAAATAAGAAAAATCTCTAACAAGAAAAATCTCAAATAAATGACCTAACTTTACACTTTGAGGAACTAGAAAAAGAACAAACAGAGCCCAAAGTTAGTAGAAGAAAGGAAATAGAAAAGATCAAAGCAGAAATAAATGAAATAGAGACAAAAAAAAAAATAGAAAAGATCAATAAAACCAAGAGCTGGTTCTTCCAAAAGATAAACAAAATTGACAATCTTTAGTTAGATTCACCAAGAAAAAGAGAGTGCTCAAATAAATAAAATCAGAAAAGAAAGAGGAGACATTAAAACTGATACCACAGAAATACAAAGGATCTAGGTGGCTACTATGAACAATTTATATGCCAACAGGTTGGACAACCTAGAAAAAACGGATAAATTTCTGGAAACATGCAACCTGAATCATGAAGAAATAGAAAATCCAAACAGACCAATTACTAGTAAGGAGATTGAATCAGTAATTTAAAAACTCCCTATAAACAAAAGTCCATGACCAGACAGTATCACTGGTGATAATGTTTTATCAAACAGTCAAAGAAAAATTAATACTGATTCTTCTCAAATTCTTTCAAAAAATAGAAGAGGAGGGAACATTTCCAAACTCATTTTATGAGGCCAACATTACCCTGATACCAAAACCAGACAAAGATACCACAAGAAAAGAAAATTACAGGCCAACATCCCCGATGAATATAGACTAAAAATTCCTCAACAAAATATTAGCAAACCTAATTCGACAATATATTAAAAGGTTCATTCACCATAATCAGGTAGGATTTATTTCAGGGATGCAAGGATGGTTCAACATCTGCAAATCAATCAGTGTGATACACCACATTACAAAATAAAGGATAAAAATTGTATGATCATCTCAATAGATGCAGATGAAGCTTTTCCTCTAGGATCTGGAACAAAACAAGGATGCTCACTTGTGCTACTTTTTTTTTTTTTAAGATTTTTTTTTTTAAAGCTTTATTTATTTATTTGACAGAGACAGCGAGAGAGGGAACACAAGCAGGGGGAGTGGGAGAGGGAGAAGCAGGTCTCCCGCCGAGCAGGGACCCCGATGCGGGGCTTGATCCCGGGACCCTGGGATCATGACCTGAGCCGAAGGCAGACGCTTAACAACTGAGCCACCCAGGTGCCCCTGTGCTACTTTTATTCAACACAGTATTGGAAATCCTAGCCAGAGCAATCATTCAGGAAAAAGAAATAAAAGGCAACTATATTGTAGAAGAAGAAGTAAAACTGTCACTATTTGCAGATGACATGATACTATATATAGAAAATCCTAAAGACTCCACCAGAAAACAAAACAAAACAAAAAACTGTTAGAACTAAGAGTGAATTCAGTAAAGTTGCAGGATACAAAATCAGTACACAGAAATCAGTTGCATTTCTATACACTAACAACAATCAGATAGAGAAAGTAAGGAAACAATTCCATTTATAGTTGCATCCAAAAGAGTAAAACACCCAGGAATAAATTTAATGAAGGAAGTGAGAGACCTGTAGAATGAAAACTATAAGATATTGATGAAAGAAATTGAAGACACAAATAAATAGTAAGATATTCTGTACTTGTGGATTATAAAAATTATTATTGTTAAAATGTCCATACTATCCAAAGCAATGTACAGATTTAATGCAATCTCATAAAAATTGCAATGGCATTTTTTACAGAAATTGAAGAAAGAATTCTAAAATTTGTATGGAAATACGAAGATCCCCCCAAAACCAAGGAATCTGGAGAAAGAAGAACAAAGCTGGAGGCATGAAGGTCCCTGATTTCAACCCTATTACAAAGCTATAGTAATCAAAACAGCAAAAACAGTATGGTATTGGCATTAAAAGAGACACTTAGATTAACAGAACAGAATAGAGATCCCAGAAATAAACTCACTCACATATGATCAATTAATTTATGACAAAGGAGCCAAGAATATGCAATGGGGAAAGGATAGTCACTTCAATAGATGGTGTTGGGCAAACTGGATAGCCATACACAATAGAATGAAACTAGACCACTACCTTATACCATATACAAAAATTAACTCAAAATAGACTAAAGACTTGAATGTAGAAGAAACTCCTAGAAGAAAACATAGGTGGTAAGCTCCTTGACATTGGTCTTGGCGATGACTTTTTGAATTTGATACCAAAATCAAAGGCAACAGAAGCTAAAATAAACAAGTGGGACTATGTCAAACCAAAAATATTCTGCACAGCAAAGAAAACCATCGACAAAATGAAAAGGCAACGTACTGAATGGGAGAAAATATTTGCCCGTGTATCCGATAAGGGGTTAATATCCAGAATATATATAAAGAACTAATACAATTTAATAGTAAAAAAAAATCCGATTGAAAAGTGGGCAGAGGATTTGAATAGACGTTTCTCCCCCCCCCCTTTTAAAGATTTTATTTATTCAAGAAAGAGGGGGAGAGAGTGTGTGTGCACAGACACAGGTGCATGCGTGGGGGGAGGGGCAGAGGGGCAGTGAAAGACTCTCAAGCAGACTCCCTGCTGAGCGCAGAGCCCAACAGGGGGCTCAGTCTCATGACTCTGAGATCATGACCTGAGCTGAAACTAAGAGTCAGACATCTAACCAACTGAGCCACCCAGGTACCCCGGATAGACATTTTTCCAAAGAAGACATGCAGATGGTCAATGGGTACAATGAAAAGATGCTCAATGTCACTAATCATCAAGAAAATGCAAATCAAAACCACAATGAAATATCTCCTCACATCTGTTAGAATGGTTATTTATCAAAATGATAAGAAATAAGTGTTGGCATGGATGTGGGGAAAAGGGAACCATTGTGCACTGTTGGTGGGAATGCAAATTAGTGTAGTCATTATGGAAACTGGCATGAAGTTTCCTCAAAAAATTAAAAATAGGACTACTATATGATCCAGCAATTCTACTTCTGGGTATTTATCTGAAGAAAATGAAAATACTAACTCAAAAATATATATGCATGCTCATGTTCAATGCATTATTTTTTTTACAATAGCCAAGATATGAAAATAACCTTAGTGTTCATCAGTGGATGAATGAATAAAGAAGATGTAGTATATATACACAACGGAATATTATTCAGTCATCTCAAAAAATGACAGTTGTGACAGCATGGATGAAACTTGAGGGCATTATGCTAAGTGAAATAAGACAAATAAGAAAAAGACAAATACCATGTGATGTCACTTATATGTGGTATTCAAAAAACAAAAAACAAAAACAAAACAAAAACCAAGCTCATAAATACAGAGAACAGATTGGTGGTTGCCAGAGGTGGGGGTAGGGGGGTGGGCAAAATGGGTGCAGGTAGTCAAAAGGTACACTGTTCCGTTTATAAAATAAATAAGTGATGGGGATATAATGTGCAGCATGGTGACTATAGTTAATCATACTCTACTGAATATTTGGAAGTTGCTAAGAGAGTAAATCTTAAAAGTTCTTATCACAATTAAAAAAATTCTGTAACTACACATGGTGACAGGTGTTAAGTAAACTTGTGGTGATCATTTTGCAATACATACAAACACTGAATCATCATGCTGTATACCTGAAACCAATATATCATTCTAATATAATGTATGTCAATTAAACTTCAATAAAAAAAAGAATTTATAGAACTTACTCAAGGCCTGTCTCCCTCCATCTCTTCTTATTCCCACATCCATATTTTCACCTCCACATGCCTATCATATCAGGCAGTTGAAGAAAAAGAAACAAATGTAACTGGGACTACCTCTGTGGGGACACTCTCAGTCAGCTCTCTGTCCTCCTCAAGTCCAACTTGCTCTCAGTTATCTGAAAATCTATTAATTTCATTCAGTACTTCCTCCCAGGGGAATCTGCATTTTCTTAACTGTCTTTACAAGATCTAGATTCAGGTTTTTCCACAGACAATGGAGGAAGTATGGCAATTATGTTTGTATGTGGTGGTGGTGGTGGATTCTGCTTTGGACTTTCCAAAATTTTCAATTTTACTGCTTCCCCAATTCAAGAAACAAATGTAGCTTATAGTTTAAATGCAAGCAAAGATATATATATTCGTGTGCATGCGCCACATATATTTTTTTTTCTCTCAAAAGTAAAATATTTTGGGATTTTTCTGTCCATACACTCAAGAATTGTTGTTCCTACTGATGTCAGAGTGGTTTAGGCAGAAGCAGAATAAAACAGGGATTTTTGCATTGACACTTCACTAGCATATTCTTCGGTAGTGATTTCCTCATAGTTAATTTCCACTGGTTCCTGGCCCTTGGTTATCATATGCTCAAGGAGTCTTTTTCACAGTATCTCTCTTCCCTAGAAAACCCTGCCTGCGAAATCTCCCGTAAATACCTGAATTCTCAGATTCATCTATTAATGATCTAGGCATTGAGGATGTTTCCCGCCCGCTTTTTCACCTCCTACTTCAGTAAGGGCTCAGACTGTAAACAAGCTGGTAGGGATCCTCCAGGCCCAACTCTGGCGGAGCTCATCTCAGCAGCCAGGGAACCTGTGGCAGTCTGCGAAACACAATTAGGAAAATAGAAAGGATTCACCCATACTTTCAGGAAGAAAGTATTTTGTTTCCAAGATGAGACCCAGAAAATAAGGCACGTTAAAGAGAGTGAGCAAGATAATACGATTTTAAAAAGAGTCCAGTGGAGGTCAATTGCAAGAAGTGCAGATTTGCCAAGGTGTTCTCAACCGCAGCTTCATTTGCCGTGCCCGACCGTGGCCCACACCAGACACTTCGAGGGAAGTCCATTCTTCTCTGACCAGTGAAGCCCTAAGCACTCGTTGTGCAAAAGGGTTCCTTTCTTGTCTCCAAAGGCAATCAATTTGTGTCTCCAGAGTCTGAGGGTTCATAGCTTTCTTTTAATTTTACAAGTCTGCACGTGCATGGTTCTTCCTGCATGATTTGGTCCTGAGGAAGTGACCCACCCACAACTCCACAGAGCTAATTAACCCCATACTGAGCGGCTTTTTTCCCTCATTTCACACATCCACTCAATGCTTTAAATGACCCAGCAGTAGCATGATCAGATGATTTTTTTTTTCTTCTCAGTGAGGAAAGCACAATGATGGGAGAGCTAGGATATAACTGCTCTAATTCAAAACAGCAGTGTAACCCGAAAATACTACCAAATAACATTTTATCAGAAGGTGCAGAAATGCTCAAAAATGCTTGAATTAAACACTTTCATGTTACTCATTCAATGTACCGAGGTCAAATAATACATAACAAATACTGAGGTAGAGAAGTTTGATCTATATCCAGAATTTTTTTTAACATCTCATTTTACTAGAAAAGATAAAAAAGACCCAATCTTCGTCCTTGTCTTTGACAGCTTCAAGAAAAGGGCCAATGAGAAGAATGATATAACCCATCTTTTTTTTTTTGTCCACTTCAAGGAATAGGCCCAGGTTTTCCCAGATTTATTTTTGCCACAAAGTGATTGCCTTGAAAACTCTGAGATGATCACTGTTTTCTAACTTTTCAAAAAAGAAAAAAGTGAACATGATGATGGTGGGTGATTTAATGGAATCAGCTTGTCAATGTGATGAAACTGAAAATGCTTTTACAGAATATGTCCACATGCTAAAATAAAAAAAGTCTTTAACATAATGTATATAGCATAGAGTGGTTTTTGTCATGGCAAAAGAAAGGAGTATCATTAATTTAGACAGTAAGTGTAAGGTTCTGCTAGAAACCCTCATGGATAAATCATGGAAATACTTCTCGGGCAGACAAATGGAGCCAGACAAGTCCTAGTTCGTTTAGGAGCTATTGAAAGAGCCATCAGATTTTAAGTCTGTCATCTCTGCTACATGATAAGAAAAATTCTGGGCTATTTCCTTTGGTTATACTAGTCTATGGCTTCAGAATTTTAAAGATTTATACATCAATGGACAAGAAAATGACCTCCCCTGAATGTCCCATCTTAGGCAAACTATCAGCTCCCTCACATTCTCAAAAGCATGTGTGCCAAATTGGCTCATTCTGGTATGACTTGGTCATACAGCATGCACATCTTGTGTGAACTTTCAACCTCTTTTTCCTCTGCAAAGTGATTTATGCACACACAAGTACATGCCCAACATGCCCAAGAATTCCATAGTTCTTAGCACAGCAGACAGTCAGTACAAGGGAAAACCTATCTAATATTTAAAATTCTTGTTTGAGGTGTCTTAAAAACTATGCTTTGGAACCAAAGACCTTGTGAAAGTTCTAAAACACATTCACTATGGCTCCCTAAGCTTCTTGTAGGTATGGCTGCACACCGGGAGTGTTAGGTGGGTAAAACTGATTCAATAGGCAAAGAAGGGGGTCCAATGAGGCACAGTTTTTTTTTTTTTTTTTATCTACAGTGGTCAGAAATTTTATATTTGACATATAGCCTAAATCAAGCTCTTTGGCTGAAACTGCTTCATCTGGTAATCCTACAATCGGGTTGTTGTGATTTCAAAGACTCCTGCCCATCAGACTTTTCCAGCCTCACTGACGCTTGGGATTCTGAAGCCCTTACCATGGCCTATGAAGCCCAAGCCCTCACTACCTCTCTGAATTCATTTCCCATCACTTTCATGTAAAATTGGTCCAATTACCAATAGAACGTGGTTACCTAGGTGGGTGAAAAAGAACAGGAATGTGAATGGGATTAAAATGAATAAATCAATAAAAATTAGTGACTTTATGCCCTTGTTAAAATTCAACTATCTCATCGGAGAACCTAACTAAGTCTCTGAACTTTTCTTGAGAATTGGTCAGATAAGGGAGACTATGCGAAGAACTGCCCAGATGGAGGCATGTATTCATTAATTTAAAAATGTTTTTTCAGAGTCTATTATTAAAAACTCTGCTAACTGGACTCCACACCTGCTCTCAAGGACCTTTCACTCTAATGTATGCTTTAGAAAGTTACGCCTCCATTATCACTGACAGGTTATTAGCCCACTTAGGTAAGTTATCATAAACATAACCTCTCTTCTTGTTCCTTATTCATTCTTTTCACCTGCCCTGTGACATCCACTAAGCCCTCATGAATGATCTCTTTGTGGTCTATCTTATCAACTCTGCTAATTCCTACTTAGGTAAGAAACCCCTTCCCCACTACCAATTACATTTTCTTTCTCAAACAGCTGAGAAAATATTATAAAAGTCTGCCCAGAACTATTTAAGTGTTAGAAATGGGTCCTTACAAACTTATTTGAAACAGTATTTTTTTTCCTTTTTTTGGAACAATTAATGGGGCCTCAGCCCCTAGGAAGAATATCTTGAGTTACAGGCAAATTATGAGCCAGGTCTGCCAGACACAGCACTCACTACTCTCTAGGATAGGACATTTCAGCACCCAAAAGAGGATCCCAGTCTTATTCAAGTAATCTCAGTCTCAGAGAGGATTTAACGGAGCATGTGTCTCTGGTCTCTAACCTCCTTATAAGGAGGTATCCCTCCATCATATTTTAGTCTTTTCTAAACTTAGAAATCGTAGGTCAGTGTCAATGAACATGACATAAAGAACACTAACTCCTCAGCTTATTAAACTTTTTCTTCCTCATACGCCTTTTAAACAAAAATGGAAGAATGTAATATATGTACAGAGCAGCAAGTGTTCTCTCTCCACTTCTTTTCAGATGCTTCCTTTTTATGGTGATGGAATTACAAATACCATTGTTTTACCTCCACGTTAATACTCTTATTATCTTGCATAAACAGAAGTGAACAAATACGTACATGACACCAATCAATCCCTTCTTCAAAAATGTGGTTTTCATCTTTCTAAATAGTAGAGGAAGAATTAATGAATTCAACCTGTAGTTTACCTGTTTATATTTTGAATGTTAATAAAGTAAAACCAAATTATTGTAGAGTTCTTTTCAGATTTACATCAGCCATTAACACTCTCCATGCCAGCACAGGATAGGGGGAGGGAGGGACTAATGACAGTGGGTCCAGGCCCCCAGAGTCAGCGGGTAAGGGGCTTGAGGGGCTGGAGAGGATGTTAAGCTGCTCGAGCAGGAGATTCCAACCTGTTGGGTAGATAGGAGATATTTGCTGGCAGTGAAAAGATTATTTTTGTAGAACAAATGGCTAGGAGGAGGTCATTTGGGGCATTACGTGAGAGCAATATCAAAACCAAACATAAAAGCATTATTAGGGGACTAGGGAAAAGGGAAATCACTACCTGTTCCATTTCCTCGTTGGTTTTCCTTCTTCGCTAGTGTGCTTTCTCTTTCCATCACTACCTACTCTGTCCCCTCCATTCTTCAAGTTCTTTCCTTTACCTCTTTATAATAGAGAAGCATGTAAGGACAATTTTAGAGGATAGTAAAACCAAAAAAGACTTTAGACAAAAAAGGCTTCTGACAATATACTTTACATTATATATACAAGCAAATACAACCTATATTTGATTGACTAAGAACTAGAAACTGGGACTTTTGAGATTTAAAAAATTCATGATATGTCTGGTCATATTAATCTCTAGACCAGCTGGTTTTCAGCAGTGCTGGAAAGAGCTTTAATAGAGTCATGAGTAGGGAAAAAATGGAATTTTATAGGGATTTATATTTGTAAGGAACTTCTTTAGGGTTGTTTATTGAAATTCCCCCCAAATTATTTTTTGACTTATACATAGACAATATCAAGAGAAAGAGCTTAAAAATTCTCACAGGGTTTAGGAAACCACTAAACCCACTGTATTATGTTCATCACAGTCACTCAAGCAAGTAGAGGATACGTAGAGCATGGTATCTCACAGTGAATAACATGCTTGGCTACCTCGCCAGTGTGACATATGGAGACTAGGTCCACAGGAACAGGGCTCTCCTTATGAAAAACACAGAGAGATACCTAGGTTCGTCTGAATGCATAGGGCATGAGGGGTTAGCTGTACAGTGTCATCTGGGAGGTACCTAAAAGTATTCTCTAACCAAGCCCCAACTTTTTAGCCCTGTCTTCTTGGAAAAAAAAAATTCCAATCCAAAGCTTATGAGAATACTTTATTTGGTCACTGGGTGGGGGGAAAGTTGCTGAGACAAACCACCACATTCAATGCCTAAAGTCAGGAGGAAACAAGGAAAAGGAGACACAGAAAGGGAGAGTAAGTGCCAAAGGAGTGAGTGCCAGCTCTGGAGACTCACTAACAGAATAAATAGAGAATCTTAGAATGAGAGAAATAAACAAGCACGCTTTGAGGGAAACATCAGTACGCTTTTGGAATCTGAGGCAAAAAGTAAAAATATTTGCCTCTTGTCAGTTATTATCACCATTGCCCCATTTATTTTACTTTTATATACACAAGTAACACGCTTTCTCTAAGGATCCACAAACTGCAATAATGGTGGTAATGATGGCAAAGTCATTAAGTTACATGAAGTTATTTGGCAGAGTTGAGAATGAAATCCTAACCTGCAGGCTTTTTCTGGGTCTAGTCTATGCCTCCAAAATGTTCAGTCTACTTCCTGTGATTTCTTTCAAACCGGTATTTTCAAAAGACAGGTATGGTAGGGGCAGGCTTCCTTAATGGGCTATACATGGCTCCAGAAAACAAGTACTGTACCTTCTTCCCAAAGACTTTTCTTTTTTTTTTTAATTTAATTTATTTATTTGATAGAGAGGGGCACAGCGAGAGAGGGAACTCAAGCAGGGGGAGTGGGAGAGGGAGAAGCAGGCTTCCCGCCGAGCAGGGAGCCCGAGGTGGGGCTTGATCCCAGGACCCTGAGATTATGACCTGAGCGGAAGGCAGATGCTTAACGACTGAGCCACCCAGGTGCCCCGCTTCTTACCAAAGACTTTTCGACTTTCACTTTTTCCCTCTTTCTTCCCCCAGACTTTTTTAATCTCCAATTTCTTCTCTACCATCCAGGACCTCAAGATCGTTAACTTTAAAGACATCTAGTAGCTCCATTAATTCCCTCATCTATGGTTCTCAAGTGTACCTAGTTAGTTCTTGAGCCCAGATGAACCTGCTCATGTGTGTTGTCGTCAGCTTCCAGGCTGCTGAACAATGCTGGACTTCCCAAACTGTACAGCCTGGGGCCTCTCCAGAGTCCTGGTTTCCAGCTGGTGTTTTAGAACTGCTTTACAAGTTCTTTTATTGTTCTCAGTCATTTTCCTTTTTTATTCCCCATCTTCCATTTATCACTCTAGTTAACTCCTTCTAACTTACCTCCTACTCTTCATTCTCAACTAAACTTGTCTCTTTTTTTTCAGAGAAACAGAGGTCATCAAATAGCATCTCTTCCCTCCACCTCTGTCAGAACCCACCTATCACATCTCAGAGACCTTTCTTTCTAGTACCGATGACCTGCTCCAGGATCTTATTATATCAATTACTCCTGTCTTCTGTCTTTTCCCTTTTTTTTTTTTTACTGCCTGCCAACATGCTTCAGCGGTCCTCATTTAAAACAAACAATAGCAACCATAACAAATTAACAAATAACAAATCATCTTCCGTGGACCTGATCTTTCCTTCCTTTGTACCACCTCCAAGCTTCCTAAAACCCAGATTTATTCCTCAATGCATTAAAATCTGGTTTCTCTAGCTGTTTCTAATTAAACTGCCAAGGTCACCAAAAACCTCTGAATTGCTAGTTCCCAAGGTCCATTCTTCATCATTTTATTTCTTTCTTTTTAAAGTCAGGTTCCTTGATGAATAATTTACATACAATTCACCTTTTTTTATACTCTTCTATAGTTCAGTAAGTTTTGAATTCTCTGCTGGTTCCTTGATGTCTGTAAAATAAAGACCAAATGCCTTTGATTCATATTCAGTTTCCTTCAGAATCTTTAGCAGTCTTCCCCACAAAACCTATTGTTGGTCACACATTATTCAACAAAATATGCTATGTACATTCATGCCTCTTGGACTTTCTTCATGTTCCCTCTCTATATTATAAACATACAAGTTTTTGTGTAATAGAGTAGATGCTATTAATATCATCATATCAATTTCCATATAGACTCATGAAACTAGATGTTATTTTGACAAGTTGATGTTTTCAAAATAGAAATTAACCATCAAAATAGTACTACCTTAAGATTTGTTATTTTAGTGTTATTGAGTTGAATTTTGTCCTCCCCAAATTCATATGTTGAAGTTCTAGTCCCAGTACCACAGAACATGACTATATTTGGGAAGAGGGTCATTGCAGATGTGACTAATAAAGTTAAGATCAGGTAATACTGGAGTGGAGTGGGCCCCTAATCTAATATGATGGGGTCCTTATAAAAGGGGAAAGGGGAAATTTGGACTTGGACATGAACACAGGGAGAACACCATGCGAAGATGAAGGCAAAGATCAGGGTGATGCCAAAAAACATCAAAGATTGCCAGCAAACCTCAAGAAGTTAGGAGAGAGGCATGGGGCAGATTTTTCTTAGAGTCCTCAGAAGGGACCAACCCTGCGGATACTTTGATCTTGGGTGTCTAGCCTCTAGAACTGTGAGACATAATTTTCTTTGTTTAAGCCACCAGTTTATGGCACTTTGTTATGGCAGCCCTACTAAATGGACACACTTAGTAAATGAACCATCTTTGAGTATATGTGAATATTCATTATCTCATTCACTTATCAAATATGAGTGCCTGCTACGTGCTAGACACTGTTCTAGGATGTTAGGATGCATGGCATCAAAATATATTTGTTGAATGAATAAGAACTTGATTGTGTTCCTGTGTTTTTGATGCAGTAAAAAGCAATTAATCTATCAATCAATATAGGATTGATTTAACGAATGCTTACACTTATTCATTCAACAAATATTTACTGAATACTTACTATGTGTCAAATACCATTCTGGGCACAGAGGATAAAGTTATTGAGAGGACAAGTTCTCCACCTTCATGGAGCTTAAAATCTAGTGGGAGAAACAGATATCAACAAAGAAAACTAGTAAATAAATCACATAATTTCTCTCTGTGCCCCACATTGACAATTATACAGTTATCCTCTAAACCCTGTAATTCTTGAACAACGCTCAGGGCATCAGTAATGCTTTAAAATATTCCTAAATACCATGCGCTGTTCTTTCCCTTACATTCCTACAATCTCTAAATAAGTCTGAAATATCCCTAAAACTAATGAACTTAAGCTGTTTTCTAGACTTTCTGATATAAGTGCGATTTTAGGAATTTACATGTTACTTTAGGGTCTACAAAATAATGATCAAAACAATAAAGTCTGATAGTGGGGGTAGGGTAATCCACAGGCAGTGCATGGGTAAGTGTGTGGGCAGGACACCTCAAAAGCTGGGTTTCTCAGTCAGTCAACATATATTTCTTAAGCACTTACCATGTGCCAGCCCCTGTGCTGAAGAAAGTAGAACTGTGGGTAGGGGAAAGGCATGATGCTGAGCCACAGAGCTTATAATCGACAGAGAAACACCCAAACAACTAATTTCACAGTCCGTTCCTTAATTTCGATTATGATAAGGAT
Source organism: Neomonachus schauinslandi (assembly GCF_002201575.2). NCBI lineage: Eukaryota > Metazoa > Chordata > Mammalia > Carnivora > Phocidae > Neomonachus > Neomonachus schauinslandi. The sequence continues at coordinate 58,846,015 of NC_058403.1, forward strand.
ATAGGAAGAGTGTTAGGAGAACACTGGGGGTTGGGGACTTTGCCATGAGGGTTTTGTAAGAAGGCTTCCTTGAGGAAGTGATGTCTGAACATGGCTTTGGGGCTGGGGTACGGGTATTTGTTTGATCAGGGATCACAAAGTCTTATGTTTCTTCTTCCTCATCTCCTTTCATCCACGTGCACACATTTCAAACACTTAAAAGCATTCTTCAAATATACTAAGAACACCAAAACTAAACACAAGAGAAGGACTCTCCAGAGGAAAAGAGGCCAAAAATAGAAGGGAAAAAAAACTCCTAATCTCACCATTTGTTTTGAAAACACCCAAAATGATTAAAACATATTATAAACTAAAACATATGAACTAATCACTTGCCAAGTTTCATTTTTAAATCAGTGCCGTTTTTGAGGTTCATAAACTGAGAAAGTCTTCAAATATGAACTTGGTTTTTCTTTTCTTGGCCCTCGGTTGTCTTGAAGCATTTGCTGTTAGGCTGTGTCAAGGCAAAGGGTTCCAGCTGGTTAGGAACATGTGGCACACATCCACTAGAATGTAAGCTCCACGAGATCAGGAGCTTTGTTGATCACTGCAGCCCTGATACACAGAAGAGCGCCTGGAAGGTAGTCGGGATTCAACAAATATGTGCTGAAGTAGCCACTGAATGAATATTCTGGGCCTTTGAAGGAATTCTGTAACTTTCTTTTCTTATCCAAACCACATCTTACTTTAGGTTCTTACCCTGGCGCAATTTTTGCCCCCACCAGGGGACATTTGGAAGTGTCTAGAGACATTTTGGGTTGTCAAGACTGAAGAAGTTGCATTTAATGGGTAGAGGTCAGAGATGCTGCTATACAACTTACCATGTACAGGACGGTCCTGAGCAACAAAGATTTATCTGGCTCCAAATGTCAACAGGGCCAAGGTTGTAAAATGCTGCTTTAGGCCCTTTGTTTCTATTGGGTTGTACCTGGGAGTCCAATCCTCCATATATTTGAGAGGAAGCTGAGTCCTACAGGAAGCAACCAAGAGAGCTTTCTTGCTTCATTCTCCTTCCTTCTTCCCAACAGAACTGCCTCCACCCTAAGGCACATTGGGAGACAGCCATTTTGACTTTTGCCCCCACTGGGTCAGTATGCAGTTGTTGGGGAAACCACCTGAAAAAGTCTGTCTCTACAATGGTAGTGAATAATTTTTATAGCTTACTGGTAATTTTCCCTGAGTTTACCTAAGAATATAGCCTAATTTCAGTAAAATTAGCTTGTTTACAGACTAGTCATGTATCTCTAATGTCATCCTCCCCTGATTCAACCAGTTTATCCATGTCTGGTCAGAAGCTATGCACTGGTCTAGCTTTATTCATGATAAATAAGATCAACTTCACGAATTCCAACAAAACCCAATAATGTGCCTGTAGAAAGACTGGGTTCATAACATTTCCTCTGCTCCCTTCTTTGCCCTGCATATTAAAATAGTACTATCTGATTCCAGTTTCAATGGGGAAACCTCCATGGTGCCAAAGGAGTAGATGTGCCGATTTCCCCACTATAAAGGTTGCTCCAGTAATCTTGGTATTGTGGCATGTGTCCCAGTTACCATAGAGACTGCATACACTAACAGTGTAGCATTAAGATTGGTGGGGAAGACACATTTCACAGAAGCTTTTTTGGAGGGATAAAGATAAGACACAAGAAAGAAAGTGAGACTGCCAATAAAGAGCACAGCAAAGAGAAGTCCCTAACAATCATAGATTCTAGAAATTCAGGACAACAGAAATTACAACTACCACACTAAAACCAACATACACTTTCCATTCAAAGGCTGCCTCTGTCAGGAAAATTTCAAGTATGAGGAGAAAGAACAGATACAAAACATTCTAAAATAAAAAGGTAAATAAATGAACCTACCAAGGTACAGAGGTGACAAAAGTGGTATGGCCAGAAAAAAATATTTAAATAACTCAAGGCAAGGAAAAAGTAAGTAATCTAAAAGCACAATAAAATTGGAAGTTATATTTCTGTCGGATGGCTGACTTACAGAGAAGCTGACCCTCAGGGAGTAACTTAAGGTCTGAGTGCCTCTGTTTCCTTCACTGCAAGTGGAAAGAAAAAAAAATAAAGATGATCTCCCTCTTATTTGTTAACAGAGTTCTTCTTAAATATCCCAGTGGTTTGTGTTATGACAGATGAATATGATCCATGCCAGTCAAAGAAAATCTGACAAAAACTGTTAGTGAATACATAAATTAGGGGACATTGTTCATGATGCAAATAGGCTTATTCCATAGTTCCTTAAAATAATGAGAGCTTAGAGTTCACTAAGAGTGTGATCTTACGTATGTTCTTTTTCTCTGCATTCAATTTTGAGGTATCCTGTTGTTACAGAGATCAGACATGTATGCAATGTAAAGGGTTCAGGTGTTGAATTGTAGATGTTTTTAAATAAGAAGAAGGTTGGAGATATGATGTGGACTGGTGTAGGGGATAAGGGGAGTGCATTTAAGAGGAAATTAGTCTAGGAAAATGTCAGATAAGTGATTAGAAGTTCCTCGATGTCCAGGTCACATCTGGCAATGTTCTATTACACATACTCACACTATTACGTCCACTGCCCATTGGATACCCATGATTCCCAGTTTTAATTATCATCAATATGTTAATATCTCTCAAATCTGTATCTTGAGCCATTAGTTCTCTCCTGACCTCTAGTCCTCTATATCAAAAGACCAGTGAACAAATCCAGTTGGATATCTCAACATGTCCAAAGCTGAATCACCTTCTCCTTCCAAGTTTCTCTTCTTCTTATGTTCCTTATGTGAGCGAATAGCATCACCATTCACCCATCTACCAAAGCCCCATACCTGGGAACGATCTGGTGCTTTTTCATCACCCCTCAAATAATCACCAGATTTGTAATTCTAATGTAATTTCTTTTAATAACTGAAGGAGGCTTTTGTGCATAGAAAGCGATATTTACAGTTAATTGGGTTTAAAACTATTGTGTGTATGTGCGTGTGTGTGTGTGCGTGTGTGTGTGTGAACCTCTCTGTACACATATACATTACTCTATTGGTCTAGTAATTTCAGTATAAAATAAGAAAAATAAACTTTCAGGAAGGGTGAGGTCACTAGGTAGAAAATTTAGAACCTCAGACTATTTCATCTGTCAGTCAGGGGGTTGGAAAAATGAGAGTTAGGGCCTGCTCTGGGAATACCTTCTGGAATCATTCTAACAAGGTCACTAATGAACACACTGAATATTTTTGTAGTAACTGTAACAATGAGCGACTCTAAGTCTGTATCCTACAAAGGGACTTTTACAACTTATGTCTTCTAAGTTCAAGTTCCACTCTTACCTACTTCTTTCGCAATCACTTTCCACTTTATAGCCTAATAAAGATAGGCAGTATTTTGTTTTCCCCAGCAACCAGGTTTCTTCATTCTAGTGACCTTTTACTTATTGATGTTTCTCACATTTCTACGTCTCTTGTTCCCATTGCACCACATTAGCTCAGGTCTCCGTTATCTGTCACTTGTGATATTGTAACAGTCCATTGTACTATGTTCTCTCATGTTTCTGAGCCTTTGCACGTGTCACTACCTGTGTCTAGAATGCTTATATTCCCTGATAAACATTTACCAAATGAAAAAAATAATAAGTACTTAAGATGTTGTTGCTTTGGGTGCTAAACAGAAATAGTGGCCTATCTAATATTCTGGATAAACCTGCACAAAGTGCACTTACTTTCAAAATTAATTTTGAAGAATCTGAAAATTTTGCCATGGAGAACCATGGGGCCCATGCCACAATATTAAGTTTTGCATTTAACGAAAACACCTGCAAACTCAGGGAAAGAAGGACTCATTCTTTCTTCATTCATCCAGCAAATATTTACTAAGCACCTTTATACACCAGGTACTGTTCTAGACACTGGGGATTTCTTAAAGTACAAGACAGACAAAAACCCTGAAAACCATACAACAAAACCTTGCAATCGTTGGACTTACATTGCATTGTAGGGGGAAGTAAGTATGTAAATAAAACATACACCTGAATGGAGTAAGTGCTGTGAAGAGAAATGAAGCAAAGTGGGAGGTGGGGAGTACAATTTTAAATATGGTGGTTATGAAAGCCTTACTTAGAAATGGAAATTGAGGGGTGCCTGGGTGGCTCGGTTGGTTAGGCGTCTGCCTTTAGCTCAGGTCATGATCCCAGGGTCCTGGGTTTGAGCCCCACATCGGGCTCCCTGCTCAATGGGGAGCCTGCTTTTCCCTCTGCTCATCTCCCCTGCTCATACTCTCTCTCTCTCTCAAATAAATAAATAAAATCTTAAAAAAAAAAAAGAAATGAAAATTGAGCAAAGACTTGAGGGTGGTGAACAAATAAGACTTATCTGGGAAACGCATTGCGGGCAGTGAAAAAAGCTAGTGCAAAGACCCTGGGGTGAAATCATGTACAGTAGGTATGGAAGCCAAAGAGGCCAATGAAGCTTGAGAGGAGTGAGTGCTAAAAAAAACAACAACACAGAAGTTAACAGGGGAAACAATGTGTAGGGCCCACTGGAATACCATAAAGACTTTGGCTTTTCCTTTGAGTAGATGGGGACTATTAGAGAGTTCTGAGCAGATGAGTGACACAGTCTGACTTAATTACATTACATACATTACAAAGAATCACTCTGGTTACTGTTTTGCGAATAGACTGTAAGTGGCAAGGCCAGAAGCAGGGAAGATAATCAGGAGGCAACTCCAATAATCTAGGCAAGAGATGATAGTAGCTTGAATCAGGATAGTAGTGGTGTTGAGGATAAGAAGTGGCAAGATTCTGAATGTATTTTGGAGGTAGAACTGCAGAATTAATTGATTAGTTGAATTTGTGACAGAAATAAAAAGCTGGGAGAGAAATAAACGTTTGATTTGAGCAGCTCTGAGGAGAGGTGCTATTTACTAAGGTGGGGAAAACCGTATTCTCTGAATACAATAAGGAATTCCACTGGGGGATGTTGGGTCCCTGATGTCCATTAGGCTCACAGTGGAGATGTTGAGTAGGTGGTTGAACATGTGAACCTAGAATTCAGGGCAAAGGCCTGGACCAGAGGTGCAAGCTTGAACCATAAGTTGGGGTGTGACTCTGAAGGAAGTGAATAGAGATAAAGAAAAGAGGAGGTTCAAGAATTGAGCTCTAGGACCCTCTGGTGTTTACATGTTGCAGAGATGAGAGTACACCAGCAAAGGAGACTGAGAAAGAATGGCCTGGGAAGTGGGGGAAAAAAAATCAAGCAAATGTGGGGGACTGAAAGCCAATTGAAGAAAGTGTTTTAATGGTGAAAGAAGAAAGAGCCATGGAAGACAATGCTGGCAGATGGGGAAAGATGAAGACTGAATTAGTTAATGGATTTGGCAACTTGGAAGTACTGGTGAATCTTAATGGTGGGTGCAAACACTAATTAGAGAAGGATCAAGAGGGAATTAGGGAGTAGAAGTAGAGAGTGTTTGTAGTGATTATAGGCATTTCTTCAGAACCTTGGCTATAGTGGGAATCAAAGAAATGGGATAAGAGCTGGCAGGGAGTGTGGGGTTAGAAAAGGTTATTTTTTAGATTGAGAGAACTTACAGCATGTTTGTATTTGGAAGATAGGGAAAAATTGATAACGTAATAGAAGGGGGAGATTTTTCAGGAGCACTGTGTATGAGTGTGTGAGTGGAGTGGGACTGACTGAAGGCACAGTGAGCGGTGGGCTGAGACAGGAACACACAGGGTTTATCCATAGTTATAGGGGAGAAGGCAGCGTGTGGGCATGCATGCAGATGGGAGGGTAGGTGTGCTGGAGAGCCAGTGTTCATGCAAATTCTTTTTTGACTGTTTCTATTTTCTCAGTGAAGTAGGAAGGAGGTCATAAGTTGAGAGTAAGAATAGGGAAGGAAATGTTGGAAGTTTGAGAGAGGGAAAGATACGAAATGCTCTTGTGGAGATATGGGGAAGTGAATAGATAGGGAAGCACAATATTATTGCAGGGCAGCACTAAGAACCTCTTGGAGTGACCAGGAGTTTACAGTGAAAGTCATCAGTTTACTTGTGTGTTTTTCTCCATCCACAGTCAGCTGGCATGCAGGCCTACAATAGGCATGGAGTTGCATATGATCACGATGGTTGGGATTTGCCAGGAGAGGACAGTGAAGCAAGAGAAGATCAAAGATGTTAAGGGTGTGTGCAAGAAAAAGATTACAGTCATTGTCCAAGGAATCTAAACTATATAAGGAAGTGAGAATATGAGGGGCTAAGGGTAGAACTTATGCATGAGAGGTCCCAGTAGGTTCTGGAGTTGTTGCAATAAGGGGACCGCGAAAATATGAGGTGGTGGTTGAAGAGTGGGATGCTTGAAATTGAGATTATGGAAAAGTTGTGATTATTAGTAATGACAAGTTCAAAAGTGTAACCACAGAAGTAAACAGTTGGGATGGAGGACAGATCATGAGACAATCAAGGAATTGAGATGCACGGTGTTGGGAGGATTACATATTTTAACACAGAAATGACCAGGAATTGTGATGAGGGAGAAACAAAAAGAGTGCTAGTGAGTCAGCAGCTAAAATCTGTAAATAACTGGAGGTGACAACCAAGGCATAGTGGATCACTGCAAGAAGGAGGGATTATGGGAGCAGGGAGTTTTTCCTCCCTCACTTTCCATCTTCCCAGTTTATATGACTGGCATTTGCAAACTTCTACTTTCCTGGCCTGGAGAGCTATAATCACCTGTGTAAATCACCCTTTGTAATTTCTCTTTATATTATATCCAAGTTCTATGAATTTTCACTTTCAAATATTTACTTTTTTTCTCCCCATTTTGGGCCATCACGACTCTTGTCAGTCATGCTCTTTTCTATCACTCAGTTTAATGTTCTTCATGGCACTAATCACTCTCTGAAATTATCTTGTTCATTTATTTGTTTGCTTTTTGCTGGAGGGAGGTTCTATTTTCCTTCCTTAGAATGTAAGTTCCGTAAGGGGAAGAGCCTTCTTTATTTTGTGCCTGAAACCTAATATACCCTCGATAAATATTTCTAGAATGAATTCATCGGTGGCCCCATCATGTTCTGAGGAATCCTCATTGTCTGTTTTACACACTGGCCCCACTTTACCATCCTACCTGTTTCTCCTTACTCTCCTGCTCAAACCACCCATCTCACTCAGCAGGGGCATTTTACACCGTGCTGATTTCCATCCTGACAATTTAACCACATTTCTCCCTGTTTTTAATGTCAGTTCCCCATACACTGATTCTTCAAGTCTCACCTTGGGTCTCATCTCCTGGATGACTTTTCCATGATTACTCTAAGGCCGGCTGATTTCTCTCTTCCAGAAAATTCTGCTATGCCTAATAACATCAGCAGCCTTATCTTTTCTAATTGCTGAAGCTGTGTCAATCTCATCTTTTCACTTTGAACGTAAGTTTACTTTTGGCTCAGGGGTCCTGACTTAACATCTATAGGACACTCCCAAATAACTAACATAATGTAGGACAGATAAGGGATGTTCAAAAAACTACCATGGCTTCATTGGATAGTTTCACTGACTTCTGTCTTCCTCAACAATCTGACAAACTTGACTCCTGTCCCACCTTTTACTTCTGCATTTAGCTAAACCTATTCTTCCTGCTATACAGATACTGCGTTCAAAACCAGGCCCTCCATCCACCACACAGAATTCTACACACTTGCATTGCAATTTCCGTAACTAAACCATTGTCTTTGCCATTATTGTTCCTAGAGTCTCTTGGCAATTTTAGTATATTCAGGACATAGCTGCCAAGATCATCTTTCTTCCTGGTTGATTCTTTCTTTAAAAAAAAAAAATCCTTGCAATTCTTTTTCATCAACTTTATGTATCCCCTTGGGGTTTATTTTTTCTTGGCTCCATCCTTGGTCTGGTTCTCCTCCACTTTTTCTAACTATGTTCGGTCCCTGCTTTTCACTCTATCTGCCCTTTGTCTCATTTGAGGGAATCAGCTTTCACACCTTCTTTCAAAGCACCCTGTATATTTAGAATAGTTTCTCAAATAATATAAAATTTATAATATTTATGAATAAATGACACAATGCCAAGATATTCTGTCTCTTCTTTCAAATAACATCTGAAGATGCACCTGCACCACTGAGTTCTATATTTAAGATATTGAATAAGTATCATTCATCCATCTGTTTTCATTCTGTCTTGCATTTTTCAGGACCTGCTTAAGAGTTGTATTGTGAGGTCTTTGGGGCTACAGATTGTCTGGCATAGTTCACAAACTGGCCTTTGCTCTGTATATTCATGTTTCTTTGACAAATAATAAATAATAATAATAGCCCACTATGCATTTTTACATTCCACTCATAAGTCCCTGGAAAAAGGAAAATTAATAAACAGGGATTATAATAAAAACACCGAGACAAAACTAACCTCTTCCAGGTTTTGCTACAGTAACATAGACTTCTATAGACCGATATTCTAATAAATAATTACCTACTTAAGTCATTTGTAAATTGTTCCTTTGCCAACATTATGTATCATATCAAATGCCTATGTGGTTTATAGGACAGGGAAAAACAAGTAGAACATTACAGCTATGTGGGGGATCAGAGCAAAAGCAGCAAAATAAGAGGTTTACTCTGCTGGGTGCACAGTTTGTAAGAATTAGTCTCACAAGTAGAACTACTTGACAGAAAATGTGCCTGCTCTCCAGTTTCCCCTCTCCCCTCCCCTTTCCCTTCAGCACTCTACAGCTCTTTTCAATAATGAAAGACTTTCTTTTTTTCTTCCCTCCTTCCTTCTTCCTCCCTCCCTCCCTCCCTTCCTCCCTCCCTCCCTTCTTCCCTCCCTCCCTCCCTTCCTCTCTCCTTCCCTCCCTCCCTCCTTCCCTCCCCTTCCCTCCCCTTCCCTTCTCTCTCTTCTCTTTCTCTCTCTTGATCTCTTCTTTCTTAAATTTCAGGTGGGAAGTATATAATTTTGTGTGAAAAATCTGTTTTCCTGTGAATATAACAAATGTTCTGCTTGAAGCTGCTCTATTAAAACGGCAGTATGTCTAATGAAAGAAGAGGGGACTATGCCTAATGGCTGGAGCGCCTCCTTATTTATCTGCAGATAGTCACATTTAAACTCCAGTCTTCAAGTGAAGACCACAATGTGCCAATTGCCTTGTTATTGCAGTGGCCACTAGATGGCGGGTCCAAAAATCTGACTGGGGCCTCCCGGGAGGGCAATTCTTACATGGGAAATAGGTTTCTGGCACTCAATCCGGTACTGGTTTATCAAAACATTGGGCGGATAAGACAATATCCACATTACTTCACAGGGAAGCATTTTAACAGCAAGGTCTGTAGAGTACTGTCATCACAATACTCACATACTCAGATACAGCTGGATCTTGAGACTTCCAACAACAAACATTCTCAGCTCTGGTGTTTATAAATGTTCTGCTGTATTTCATTATCTAATGGTCTTTGTAATAACTTGCCATAATCTCAAAGGTATAAAAAGTAGTTGTCTAATCTGCCCCTGTAGAAACACATGGAGAAGACTCTCAAATAGGCTGGGCAGGCAATACACATAGCTCGACTCTGTACCACTTAATATATATTTACCAGTAGATCCAATTGAGTATTTTATATCTCTGTATATACCTATCTAGATCTGTATCTGTATCTATATCTTCTTTTTTTCCCTAAAGATATTTATTTCTTTATTTCTTTCTTTATTTATTTGAGAGAGAGAATGAGTGGGAGGGAGAGAGAATTTTAAGCAGACTCCATGCTGAGCATGGAGCGGGGCTCCATCCCGTGACAGCGAGATCATGACCTGAGACGAAACCAAGAGTCAGACGCTTAACTGACTGAGCGACCCAGGCGCCCCTATACCTATATTTTCTATACCAGAGGCTGATAATATATTCACGTTGTTTTGGAAAAAAGAATGTTTATGTTAGACCTATTATTTAATAGAAAAAAATAACTAAGCCTCATGACTGAAACTGACATGAGTAAATTTAGGACAAATTCTTTGCTGTACCCAGTACCATTTCCATTTTCTTGCACTGAAAAGGAGGCTTCGAAAAGTGGATCATTGGGACCATAAAAGAAGTCATTCTGAGGCGAATTATTATGAAGATAGATTGAATCCCTCCCTTCATAATTTTTTTTCTTTATCTTTTTTTTTTTTTTTTGGTTAGCAGATTATCCTGATATAAGTGATTTGACTACATGGACACTGAGCACTTTTCTTTATCTTTTAATTAAAGAACTGACCTTATGATTTTTAAAAGTAAAGAATCACAAGTTCTAAGATAATTTATCATTCTCACTTAAGAAAATGTGTTCTAAAGTCAATTGTATTGTTGTACAAAAGCTGTGACATGCATTCTGATACACATTTAAGCATTGATGCCAATTAAAATTTTTTAACAATGAAAGCAACACAAACTCAATTATAGCCTTCCAACCCACTCACCACTAACATTTGGTTCCCTCTTTCTTTTAAAATTTAGGTAAAAGACTAACATTAAACATGCTGATTTCATCTACACTGGCTCTGTATATTTGGACATGAGACATGAGAAGAAGAGGACATGTACACTGGCCTTCAGATTAAAAAAGCAAGTTTTTTTTTTTTTCTCGTAAGAAGTAAATATGGACTATCCTGATTACCACAGAAGAGATTTTACATCAGCATTAGCTGACTTCCTTTAGTTTGGCAGTGGAATTTAAAATACGATGACAGCAACAATTTATGATGAAACTCCATGGCTATTTCTACATAATTGTGGTTATTGGAATTTAACCCTCGCTCCTCCCCTGCAAAAATTCTACAACTTGTACCTCCCTCATAGAAAGAGCTCTGGAACAGCAGCTGAGGCCTGGGTTCTACCCTGGTTTCGACAATGCCTCACAGGGTGAGACCCAGAGGGCATGGGCTCCCTGGGCTCTTCTTCCTTACCTCTGAAATGAATTTTAAGGAGAAAGCCTATGATTCCTCTCTGCTTTAACGTTTAATATCCAATGAAGTAAATTAGTATGCATTACATACGTCTGAAATAGATGAATTCTCTCAGATGAGAGAACAATGTTGTCAAGGAGGATCTTATATTGAAAGTTAACGTGGCCCTACTGCTATTGGGACCCTACCCATAGAAGTGAAGTTGGAACAGCTCGTTCCTTCAACCCTCCCTTTTCCCGTTCGGTATCACTCTTCCATGGACTCCCCCATTACCTATAAGTCTAAATCCTACCCTTGGGACCTTCCCTGAGCCCAAGCAGTCTCTGGCTAATATGAAAAAAGCCCTTTCCTTTTCCTCTTGGGCACATAGCTCAAATCCATTTCCCAGCCCTCTGTACAGATAGCTACAGCCTTGTGACCAAATTCTGGCCGGTGGGATGTCAGCAGACATGACGCGAGCTGCTCCTGCCCTGGCCCCAAAGACATTTCTTTGCAATTAATTTCTCTTTCTCTTTAGCAGTTTTCTGACTGGAAGTCACACCCAAGGTGACCCTGGAAGCTGTGTGCTGAAGATGAGAGAACCTCTGCCAACCTGAATCCTTGGCCAGTCTTTACATGAGCAAAAGAGAAACTTCTATTAAATTAAGCCACTAAGATTTGGAGGTTTATGTCTTATAAAAACCAATGTTACCTTAACTAAGGACTCCCCTAAGCCAGAGATTGGCTCTCTCTCCAAGACACTTTATGTTTCTTTGACCATGTTTTCACCATGTAGTGAATTCTTTACTGGTGTGTAAGATCTTCGAGGACAGTGCATGTTTTATTCACTTTCTCATCCTCCACATAACTCTAGTTGAAAAAACGAATAGAACATAACTGTTTTGGAAATTATAGACGGTGGAAAAAAAAATTCTAGCTTTTTGTCTTCTCCTATTTAGGTAGAAGGTAGGGATGATGGGTTTTTCTGGCGTAGAAATGTTATTATGACATCCATAACCTCTTAATATATTTTGTGGACTACTTTCCTAAGAACTGTGCTCCCCAAATAAAGTGCACATTAAATATTTTGAAAAGTTAAAACAATACCAAAGGGAGAGATAAGTGAAGAGATAAACAGAGAAATACAGAAATAAGGGATTTAAAAAAATGTCGTGGGTTCTACGGGGCTTCTACCACCACTACCACTAATGAAATTATCACTATAAACTATTATCTCAAATAAAGCACTACATTTTTGGTACCTTATTCTCAGTGTTAGTTTTAACTTCTTTTGAGCCAAATTCCTCAGACATTTTCTGTTTTATTTTTAGTTGGCCTCACCACAGCCCCTCCCTGCAACACCTCACCCTTGGTTTCCTCAAGGAAAACTGGCCTCGTTTTCCCACTCTCTGTCACTGACAGTCCTCTCTTTTCTTTTCTTTGGCTCTACTTTCTTGTCCACTCCTTGAGTACTGGAATTTCCTTGTATTCTGCACTGGGTTTTCTCCTCACAACTTCTAGAATCATATCATCCAGTCTTATATGACTTCACCTACCACTTCCTGACAAGTAACTCCTGAATCTTTACCTCCAGCCCAGCACTTTCTCTGGAGCTCCAGATCTGTATTGTCTATGGTCCCTGGATATTTTGAGAAAACCTAAACATCTTGCAGCAACCTTTAACACAAGTCCCAAATCAAAAGCAATACTTGCCTTTCTTGGCAAACCTCTTCTTTTTCCTCCCATGTTACCTCTCTTGGCAGATGACATGAAGTTAAACACTTTAAACTTTCCTTATCCTCCTTTTCTGTCCCTTATCTAAATTAGCTAATTAAGTTCTAAATCCTAATAAGTGTCTTTATGGTTCTTTTGAGACTTATAGCCTAGGTTTGAAGACTGGAGAGTTGAAGGCCAATTAAATATAGGACTTCTTTTACCACAATGTCAGAGACTTACTACAAATTTCTTCATACAAACATATAAAAAAGGCAAGAAGTATGGAATGACAAAAAGTAGATTTTCCTACCCTTCCATCACACCTGAGTTACATTATAAACCAGCAGAGAATCATGAGAGTGAACATTCTCACATTCCATTTCTCAAAGTTGGGACTACTTTAAAACAAAATTGAATCAATGAAAGGAAGGATTTTTGCAGAGGTGACAGGAGCTTTGCTCATCGCCATTCTTTCAGTAACCTTTGCAAAAAAGATTTGAAGGAATGTCTCTAATGGCTAAACCTATAGAACCTTTAGGCCCATGGTTTTCATTCATTCCTGGATCTAACTATAAAGGCTCGCATTTATTTTAAGTGTTACCTTTTCCATTGACATTCAAATGAGATTTCCCTTCATCTAATCAGTTGCTTTGATTTCTTGGTCCTAAAATTCATTCTTCAATGTTTTCCACAATTCTTCAACATTAGTAATAACTTCCTATAGCAACTGCGGTCCTTTTTCTTTCCCTGGTGATATATTTATCATCTATTACACAAACCTCCTCTTTGCTTCCTCCCTTTGCACCACCAGCTCTAACATCTTAAATTTTCATTTGACATACTGCTTACCTAAATTATTTCATGTGTGTTCCCATCCATGGAAATTCATTTTTGTGTGACATAAATCCCTACCCTATTCTATTTCACAGTAATAAAACTTTATACTGAATTGCCAAAGAGATAGGTAACCAAGCACGCAGTTTAAATTAAGTGCAAGATACACATGTTTGAATATTCTGCTCTCTGTCTAAGATGTGTAGAGACAGGTCCTGTTTGTGTCTGAGCATTCTGTCATCTGACTCAAACTGTTGGAGTTAAATCATGTAAAAACAGTTTTCTTACTTTGATTCAAAAGTAACTTCTGCTATGGAAAAAAAAGCACAGTAAGGAAATAATATGTGTATTAAAAAATCTCTTCTAAATAACGATTATAGTTGGATTCAGTCTATGAAAGATGCTCCATGACTTGAGCACATGCCAGTGAGATTAAAACTCTTCCAGGGTTGGTATTCTCATTGATTGTTGTCCTTCAGTACCTTTAATGGTTTCTAGCCCTTGTCCACGCTAACCTTTCCTAGTTGTTGTAGCCATGGTAAATATCCTATTTATTGGATTTTATTAGCATTTCAAATTTTGACATTTGGAAAAGCACAATCCTCCTTCTTTTTCATCCTGTCATTTTTAATGTATAAGTGTCCAGGATTTTTCCACTTTTAAGTTTCTCTTTTCTAGCTTCAGATTATAATTTTGGCAAGTCAGAATCTGTGGTCTGAACATTTCAATTCCATACAACAAAATTTCAGTCAGAGGCATTATTCATGTGATTTAAGCATCAACATTTACTTCTGCCACCATTATTTGGCATTTTTGGAGAAATAAGTTTTGGTTGAATCACCTACTGAATTATGTTGATTCTCCACCATTTTTGGTGATATGATAGTTATAATGCTAGACATTCACATAGCACTGTAAAGTTTTCAAAGTGCTGCCACAGACATAGTTCTGATTTGACTCTCAGTATACATTGTGGCACAAGCAATCAGACAGTACACCCATTTTATAGATAAAGAAACACAGGAACAGAGATTATTCTGGAGCATGCATGGTAAGCAGCCAAAGCCAGAACGAACTCCTATTCCAGCATTCTTTCTTCTACATCATATTAATATTGTTTACTTATTCTTGCTTTTCAAATATCCACCATCAGGCCCTCATTCCTGTCATATCTATTTGATCTCTTTCTAGATTGTATCCACCCTTCTGGTTCACACAGCCCTCACCAGAGCTACTCAAGGACAATGTTTCATCCACATTCGTACCTCGAAGCCTCTGGTGACATGCTACCACGTGTTTGCCCAGTGACTCTGAGCTATAAGTGTTCATCTTCTCTTAGTTGTAAACTGTTCTTGACCCACACTTTTTAAGAATATGTTATAAATATTTGTGTATTATTTGAGAGGAAGGCATTTCATCCATGTCACAAGTAGAAGAATGGAAAATCAGGAGAGTGAACAGTTTATTTGAGAGTACCCAGTGAGTCAGTGACAAAGACCTGAAGAAGAAAAAAAAACAAAGCCAGGGATCCTCATGCGCAGGCTGCCTCTGTGCCACACAGAGGTACTGGGACTCAGCAGCCTATGAGGGCTGTGGGAGAAGCATAGACAGCGTTGCCACATCCCTTGTGCAGGCTACAATTATTTAAAAGAACTGTGGCAAACTGGACATTTTATTCCCTTCTAATTTATCTGTGTTCCTGTAGCCATGTCTCCACTTCTAAACACTAATCACTTCTCTAGGTGAGCTTAAGTACCTAATTATTAAGAGCCCTCCAAATTTCTAGTGCCATCTTCAATACAGTTAGTGCCCTTTCTGTCCCATTTGCCCCCTGTGCTTGGTACTGAATCAGAACAGCAAATATCCCTAATGAGGAATCATGATACAGGATTAAATTTACAAATTAAGCAATTCCTTTAGTTTTTTTTTATGTCAGTTCCTTTCATCTTGGAATCCCCACCCTCCATTTGCTTAAAATACATCCCACTGTGAAACTAAAAAAAAAACCAATGCTGTTATGACAATTCAAAGAGAAATACTGAAACCTAGAAGAGACTCTTGTCACCTGTAAGCTCTGGCATATAGCATCAGATAACCTAGGCTCCCAGGGAATGGTAGGACAATACATTAGCAGATTTAACATTAATCTCCAGAATCCCAGATTTATTTCCTGTCCAGGTTAAGTGCTCTTTTGATTATTATAGCAAAAAATAATACAAAAAATCGATTATAACCATTAATGGAGGCTTAAAATATTAACTTCCATAGCTTTAACCCAATATCTATAATTAAATGCAAAAAAGCTAAGTTAATGCAATGTTAAGGTTGAGCTTCTAATTGCACAAAAGTCATGAAATTTAAAATTAAGGTTTCTAGTGCCACTCTCTGTCAGTTCTACAACATTCCTCACATGATTTTTTACAATATATGTTTCACTTAAATGTGTCAGTGATGGAGTTCCTCGGAAAGAATATAAAACACAATAGATTAGGATTGAATTTGTGGATGTCTGCTTAGAGTTTTATGTAACCAACAACACCGGGAAAGTGCAATTATTTTTAAATTATTTTAAATATGATGCCCCATTTGAGTGATTACCATACTCCTGTTTAGGAATGTACCCATTTCCCCTATAAATCCCTTACCCTTCCCTTCTGATTATAAACTAGCCATCCCTGAGGGGTGTTTGTTTAAAAAACAAACAAAACAACCTGTGGGCTGTGATAGTACATGTGGGCCCAGTTCCTTCAACACAGGACAAAAGGTATTCATGGTATTCATGGTATTCATGGTGGACTATTGCTTAAGAAGAATAAGTAACTCAGACTCCTCAGGTTTAGGTTTACATCTAATAGAATAAGCAAAGGCTCTAGAGATAGGTAGATAGAGATTCAAATCCTTTTAATGCTACTTACCAGCCCAGGTGACTTTGAGCAAATTACTTGCCGGCCAAGGTGACTTTGAGCAAGTTACAAGAGTAATCATACCCATTTTGTAGGGTAATCATGAAGACGAAATGAAGTAATATATGTGAGACAGGCTTTGCAAAGCTCTCTCGGAGTTTATAGCACCATACCAACTATTACCATCAAAGAATGAATAACCATAATTTAACTATCATGTAGCTATCCATAGGGTACTTCTGAAACACAAAACAATGATCATTGGAAATTCATTTTATTAAAAGGTACGTAGAATTTTTTTTCATCATAGTTTCCTAAGGTTAGGTATGTGTCTATGGCTTATTACCGAGTGTCCAGATATGTTCACTACATAATGCGTTGAGGTCCATCAGCTACTTCCGAAGGCAGGTGAGTGAAATGAATTCTTGAATATTGGGCTGCCATGCCCAACATTTTCTTCAAATTTTATGAAACATTTGTGTCTAAACAGAGAATATGCTGGGGAAATTCTAGCCCAACATGCAATTTTGACAGAAAGTTATAAATCATAAATATAAGGGCTTAAAGCTAAAGTGCCACCTCAACCAAAACAATAATAAAAACTCTTAAGTGCATTCTGGCAGGAATAAACACAAGCAGCAAAGCCTGTTGTGGACGGTGCAGAGCCCAGGAAGGTAACCAAGTGAGTAAACAGCTAAAGCAGGATTATCCTCATTTGGGAGGAATCCATTCCAGACAGGAATTAAAGGGGAGGGGGTTCCGGAGGGAGAATGGAGGTTGGGGGGGAAGGGCTTTTGCATCTGAAAGCAGCTAAGTTATCCTGTGGAATGAAAAGGAAATTTGTTTTTCCCTGTCAACAGTAATCTTGTTTGAGGTCTAGCAGACTGGTACACAAAAGATACATGTGTTCCACCTACTTGGTTTTTCTCCTTTGGCAGTGAGGTACACAGGCAGGGTTGAGGTGAATTAGACCCACTCAGAATAACACAGCCAAATTCCCTTCCAAATGTATAAATACTGATTCCTCAATAGCTTTATTCAATAGATAGATAACTTATTGCATCGTTCCTGGCACATTCACAGACAGGATTTGCTCCTGGGAGTACTACAATGCAAAAAAAAGGATGGGGGAGGGTTAAGTGAAAGGCAGAGATATCAATACTGAAACCATGAATCACAACTGATAACAATGACTGAAACCAAAAAATCTCACACATACAATACCCAGAAAAACATAAGTAATCAATAATTTCTGAGTCCTATTGGCTTTTCCTATCTTAAATAAATGGTACAGAGGAGATTTTGAACAGAGGAACAAGGGGAAGAATTGGATCGGTGAGGTCAGCATCACATATCATCTCTTGACTATCTATGATAATGGACCAAGTTGCCTACTTTCTTGGCACTTCATTTTCTAAACAACAAGTAGTGAATTCACTATAAAACCTTTAGGTGGATATAAATTCTATTAGAAAATGGGCTGTTTCCAGAATGAGCCAAGGACTATAGCTGTCTACACCCAAAGATTTATATTTCCCAAGCTTTTTAACAACATCAGCGTATATTTATAATCATACAGTTTACACTTTTAAGACCAAGAAAAAAGGTAAGGTTTCAATGGTCATAAAAACAGAAATTGAAAGTAACAACTATTTTCTAAGAAAGGAAAGAGTTCTCTTTTTATAATAGCTTAACTCAAAAGTCTTTTGAAGTCTTTTTCTTTAAAGATTTTCATTCAAAATTTACCTTTGAGAGCAAGCATGAGAAGTCTCAGAAAATAGATAAATATTGTTAATTTAAACACTTCCCTTCTCACTCTAGGAAACCTTACAAAACTAAATGACAAACAAATTAGAAGTGATTCATTCATTCATTAATTCAGCAACTATTTATTGAGCACCTGCTATGTCTGGCACCAGGCAAGGCAGTGAAAAAGAAGGTCCAGGTTTCCGCTCTCACAGATAGTGTATGACACAATCTTCTACCATCACTGAGGAAAGACTAGCCATGGTTAGGCTTATTGAGTTTGGTCATAGAGATAAATAAAGTTCAAAACAGGAGCATTTAAGTTTCATCTCATTAAAGAATTTTTGAAATAATAGTTTACTTATATCATTTTAAGTGTTTGTTCACATATTATCTTCTTGCTAATATTCTGAGCATTGACAAAGAGCCATTTTTGAAATAATGAAAGCAAATCAATAAAAAAAACAATGATTTTTTGGGGAAGAAATCTACTTTATAAAAAAGGCACATTACCTAAGGCCAATAAAATTACATGATGTGCTTTTTTTAAAATTATTATGTTATGTTAATCACCATACATTACATCATTAGTTTTTGATGTAGTGTTCCATGATTGCATTTAACACCCAGTGCTCCATTCAGTACGTGCCCTCTTTAATACCCATCACCATCTCACACCCCCCTCCCCTCTAGAACCCTCAGTTTGTTTCTCAGAGTCCATAACATGATGTGCTCTTAAAACCTAGATTTTCAAATGTATAGGGTATCTTTCAGCTGTGTTAAAAATTCTGTGACTCATTCATTCAATCTGTATTTACTTAGTATCTAGAACATGGGAGATAGTATCTCTAGAAGCTAATTTTATCCAACCATAAATTTAGAAGAATGACTACCTATTTCATGTGGCTATAATGAAGAAATCCTATCAGAAAACTAAAATGAAATGACTCATGACTTTAATGCATATATTAAAATACAAGAATTCTGCTCATACCTGTTCTTTCTCCTTGGGATGGCATTATCCATAAGTGTCACTGGATATGAAGGAGGGAAAACCTACTTTGGATATTTATACTCCTGGCTAGATTAGTAAAAAAGGAATAGGAATTCTGTTGTTACTAGATGGTCTGGATGCCACAGAAGAACAACTTATGGCCTTCTGTATATAACCAAAAAGGGCTGTTAGTATCTTTAAAGTACTCAGAATAGAAGCCACTTATAAAGCTCTTTTCAGGGTAATTTGGAAATTGTCCTCAGGACTTTTAGTCTCCTACATAAACTACAATTTGTATACCACTTTATAGCTTGTAAAATGCTTTCATGTTCATTGTATTGTTAGCTGGAAGGCAGCAGTGTGGGGATTCAGAGCACTGGCATTGGCACCAGAGAGATGAGGGTATTTATCAAAGACACTTGCATACTTGTATACTGTGTGTAAGCTACTTGACCACATTAAGCCTTGATTTTCTTATTTATAAGTTGGGGACAATAATACCTACCTTCCAGTGAAGTAGAGGTTAGATATGGTATAAAGTGTTATTATCACTGATAATCCATAGCATGGACACCAAGGGTTTCTCAATAGTCTGTTTTTCTTCATCAGGTTGTTGGAAGGTGGTCTTTGTCATTACTTAAGAATAATCCAAGCCTCTAGTTAAGGTAATGGTCTCTTCAAATCTTAGATCTGAACCATCTTCCTAAAATGGTTCTTTAACTCATGGTCAAAAAGGCCTTTCCATATACTCTCAGAAAGACAGTTTTTCTTTGGGAGCAAGATATAAAATTTAATTCTAGTTCTTCTTTAACCCTAAAACTATGTTCCCTGAAGCAACCTATTCACTGCCATCAGCTTTTATTAGGCGGGCTAAAATAGAGTCAGAAGGAGATTTCCTTACATAGCAGTTGTCCCCATGGGACCTCCAGGGAGTCTGTTAAAATTTTCTAAGGAAGAATGTTTGAGATCCGTAATATTGATGGTCTCTCTCCTTTCCTGATTCATTGATAAATTTCAAGCATTGGGCTGGCACTCCGAGAGCAAACTAGTCCATTTCGCTCAGTGTAAAGTGGTGGGTGTGGCTGTTTTGGGAGCCAGTCAGTCTCTGGCAGCTGACTGAGTCACACTAGTGCTTTGTTGCCCACTTACATCTTCAGAGAGCAGCTTGGGTGGGGATGCTCCTCAGATGTGCTATTTAAGGAGAAACGCATTTGAATAGGATCACAACGTTTGCCAAGCTTCCTCTACCAAGTAGTGAACCTGCCCCACTGCCTCTGAGAACTATTGCTTGTCCAGGAAACATAGGACCTTTGACATTCTTCACAGAGGCCTTCACATTCAAGGCCTTCCAACTCAACACCCTGCCTAAGAGTCCTGTTCCTCAAATGTTCTTAAGCTCCTGGTCTGGACCAATAGGTTATGGATATATTGCAACATACAACTATTTTTAATCACAACTGAAGAATCCAAATGTTTCATTGAGATCTAATGGTCACATATTTCATTAAGAAGTCAGTAGCAAACATTTACTGAAGAAGTTTTTTTTATGTAGAGCTCTGTATCATATCTAAGAAAATGCTTTCTACTCCCTTAAGAGGCTTATAATCTTGCTGGGAATGAGGAAATAACATAATCTATACAGGCAAAACCGCTTAACACTTCCAGAGCAACACAAAAGTGAGTGCGCACAGAATATATTAAGTCTTTAGGGTAATCAATAGGATAAAAAAATGTGGGAGTGGTGGATATACGTTTTCTGAAGTGAGAGAGAAGAGCATCATATAGTGGAGAGAAAGCATAAACAAGGACAGGGAAGTGGGAAAGGTGAGTCCCCCAACTTGGCTAAAGCATGGTAATGAGGAACAAAAGCGTCACTGCAGGTGCATGGAGCTATAAGTGGGACTGACTCATCTGGCTCACAAAGATTGCCAAGATGTCCAAGTGAAGCCCTTGTTCATTCTACTTTAGAGGAAGCACAAGTTGATGAGGACCTTGGAGGTTGGGGAGAAAAAGAGGCCAAGGAGAATAACTCGTAATAAAGGAACTTTAGAGCCAGATGAGGAATTTGGATTTTAATTTATAGGTAGAATGATTATTAGGTCAAGAAATGAGATGAGGAAAATGATGGTGGGAACAATTACTTTAGATGCTTAAAGATTTTATGAAAATATCCTTAAGTAAGGGTGGCCTATTTCTAAATTCAGAAAGGAGATAAGGGCTACCTTTTCCAAGGCCCACTGGGATGTACTGGAAATGAAAAGAAAGAGGCCAATTGAAGAGATATTGTTGAGGGACAACTGGCAGAATTTAGTGATGGACTGAATGGGAAGTGAGGGGCAAGAGAAGAGACTTTTAAAATGATCCTAGTGCTAGGGCCTAAGGAAAGGAAAGTTACATGCACAGTAACTGGGAAAGAAAATGGATAAATGGATGGCTGGAGTGGAAGATGCTTTGGGCAGTGATGGGACATGTGTGTGTGTGTGTGTGTGTGTGTGTGTAAACTACAGACATGTAGGTCAGATTTAGGGGTAATGCCTCCTTTTCCCTAATGTTATGTGACAGCTTACAACTTTCATCAAATTACCTAATTCTTTATTAAACAAGTATTTATTAAGTGCCTATACTATATGTAAGGTTTACAAGAAGATGATGCTTAAGGCTTACAGTAAGGAGATATAAAAGTTCCACCATTAAATGGAAAATGTTTTAAACCTTATTGCAACATTATTTAAAGGGTGCATTTTCATTTTTTATACTATTTTCTATTGTTTGTAATTTTTTTTAAGATTATTTATTTATTTATTTGACAGAGAGAGAGAGTGTGAGCATAAGCAGGGGGAGTGGCAGGCAAAGGGAGAAGCAGGCAGAAGCAGGCTCCCCGCTGAGCAGAGAACCTGATGTGGGACTGATCCCAGGACTCTGGGATCATGACCTGAGCCAAAGGCAGACGCTTAACCAACTGAGCCACCCAGGCGTCCCTATTGTTCGTAATTCTTATGCCAAAGACATATTAGTGCTTTCATCAATGATAGATGTGCCATCTCAGGACAATTTATAATCAAGTAGTTTTTCTTAGGGTACTTAGAGATCTTCTTTTTTCTCAAATAGCACTTATGCATTTACATGAAACCAGTGAATAAGGTGCCTTTATAGCAGGTTTAAATTTATACGCAGATCAGTCCTGATCAAAAACCATGTGGTTACCTGGAAGGGATACATGTGTATGTGCATATTCTATGCCTCACTCAGATTTTGGGCTTATTGCCATGGAATCAGAACTACTGTTGATTATATTGTGGATTCCTGCTTGTTTGCGGGTGAGAGGCAAAAGGAAAATTCATGCTTATTTTGCACAAAGCACTGTGCAGGAATCCAATGGCTGTAGCTTCTGTTCATCCTTTATTCAGGTACGATGAAAACTTGGTGGGAAGTCTACTTGCAGTACTGATCTCTTATATCATCTCACTTTTCTCATGCAACTGATATCTAAGGAACTAGAGAGGTCCAGGAGATCAGTTACTTTCAAAATTCAGTTCATCTACAAGTGCACCAAGAGGAAACCAAGTTTTAAAAACATGGATGGATGATTTTTTAACAATAATATAAAGCAAAAGAAGCACAGAAAATGTTTGCAGGAATCTCATTTCTTCATAATTATTAAGACCTGAACCTACTTTGAAGAAAATCAGTCATGGATAAGAAGAGCACTTCTTCACAGCAGTTAAAGGAAAAAGTACCCAAAGAAATAAATAAACATATGAAAGCTGCTTAATATACCAAGGCATTATTATATTTATTTCTGACTTTTGGCTACTGAGAAAACACAATGGATGACGATTCTATAGCTAGTCTATATAATGGCAGATGTTCCTCTTATTTGAAGAAACAAAATCCCTTTAAGAATTTTCACTAAATATCTATCCAACCAAAGAGAATTTTGTGTTCATTTTAGATAGTCTTGTTCACCAGTCCTTGTAACTACAAAAATATCTTTTCTTAAGCAGGCCACGTTGTGTGTTAGTGTGTTAAATACTTTCTTTAAGATAGATTTAGTGTTAATTTTGTAGTGTATGACCTAGTAGAGTGGGACAATTATATACAACAATTCTTCTATCAGTCCTATATTTCTACCTACTTTACTAGAATATTACCAAATTAATGGCAAAATCCTGTTGAATGTTCAATGTATTTCCTCACTGCTGAGTTTTTTCACCATGGTAGTATTACTAGTACCACGATGGCTCCTCATATTTTAAATCCATGCAGTACAATCCAGCATCATTTTCTTTTTGTAAACATAAATTTGGCTTTCCCACAGCAATTTCCACCAAACTATAAAAGTGCTAATGATGCCCGATTTAGGACATAAACAATTTACTGCTGTCCTCCTTTGAGCCTTCTCTTTTTTTTCATTTCCCTAATCATCATACTAAGAATATTCTTTCCTAGAAAGCTGTGGGCAGGGTTGATTCCATAATGAGTTACAAGTTGATTATTTTTAATTTTTATTTTATTTTTCACTGATGCTGATATTAGACTTTGGTGAACCTGTAAGTTAAGCAGTGCACCTCAAACCTGACATTTTTCTTGTTTCAGTGACGGACCCCAACCTCTCTCCATTTCTACTATTTTGCTTTTATCACTGTGCTTCCTCAATTTTCCCTCCATAAAATATTCTTTCTACTTCTATATAACTATATCTTCTTTAATTATTTTTCCCTCACTTATCACATTCAATCTTATTTTTCTTATGCAATTAAAATATTTCCTGGGTACATTTTGGTTCAGTGGTTAGTTGTATTTACATCACTATTTCATGGTTTGGTTGATGACTTGCATAGAACATATACATTTATCAAACTGATTCACATTCACTGTAAATGGATTGAAATCAAATTGCAAGTCAATTTTTCTATAGCTTTGTGTACGCATGATACCAGACAAGTCTGCCATTCAACTCTACTTCCTCTTCATTTATGAAGGAAGCCTTGAAGATAACAAGTATGTTGTTTTAGCTTTCTAGTTTTTCTTCTTTCTTTCTTTCTTTCTTTCTTTCTTTCTTTCTTTCTTTCTTTCTTTCTTTCTTTCTTTCTTTCTTTTTCTTTCTTTCTTCCTTTCTTGTTGTCTTTAAGGATTTTCATTCATCCTTTAGGAAGAAAATTATAATTTCTTATTTTCTGATCCCATTCTTAATCTCTTAATTTTCTTCCAGTTTGTGTATTTGTTATCCTTTTTAAGAGTCATAATTTATGAGTTATCTTTTGGACATACAGAGTCTTAAGATGATTTTTTAAAAGAGGGTCTGGGGTAAAAGACGCCTGAACATCTGAAACAAAGGGAGCTTGTAGACTCATAAGGATTAAAAATTATTTTTATTGTCTAATTTTGAATTTAAAGATGTTTTTATTTATCAAGCCTGTCTTATAAGTAGTATGGAAATTCTCAAGAAAAATTTCTGTTTCCACTGAAAGAGATTCAATTTGAGTTATAATATTTATTGAGAATCCCCTCTAAGACTTTATACCAACAAACTAAGGGTTCTAGAGGGGAGGGGGGTGGGGGGATGGGTTAGCCTGGTGATAGGTATTAAAGAGGGCACATACTGAATGGAGCACTGGGTGTTATACACAAACAATGAATCATGGACCACTACATCAAAAACTAATGATGTAATGTATGGTGATTAACATAATAAAAAAAGACTTTATGCCAAGTAAAGTTACTTCACTTGAGGAATCATATTTCGCAGAGGGATGAGACAAATTACAGATGATGATACAAATTAAGTATTAAGTTTCGTAAGAGAAAATTTCACCAAAATTTTGTTGGGGGTCATTTGTAGGAAGAATGACTTTTGCTAAAGAGAGAGGTGAAGAGAAATAGGTAGAAAGGCTTCATAAAAGGAGTGGCATTTGAGATGGGTCTGAAGGATAGGTAACATTTGACAGAGAAATGAAGATAGGGGTGTATACAAACAACCAAGTAAAGAGTGTTAGATCAAAAGTGGGCTATTAAGAAAAAAAAATGCTCTTCTATGGAAACCAGAGATAATATTTTGGATTTTATTCCTACAAATTATTCTAAGCAAAGTTGCCACTCATCCCATGGTATTCAATGTAAAATATTCTTCCAGCCTATAATGACATTACTTTTGAAGTCAGAAAGTATGTAGGTAGACGTAACAATGTGACTAGACAAACCCTGATTGTGCCCAGATGTTTTTGTAAACTTTTCAATATGGTCTTCAAGGAAATACAGCTCACAGAACTTTTATTGTTTTAGAACACTTTTAATTCTATAAATAAATGGAAACTCATCTGCAGCTAAAAACATGGGCATTCTAGATACCTGGGTATCTATTTACTATTACAACTTAACCTTATCTCCTTATTATTTTGTCTGTAGCTAAAGTTCTCTGGGGAATGGACATCAAGGGTTAGCAAATCTAATCCAAAAAGATCATGAAGTCAAGGACAGTGGTACCTTTTTAAAGTTTTACTTGACTTCTCCTGGTTTTTTATTTCTTTTAGTCATTCACTAATCAATTCTACATTAGAACCATTGAAATAATAGAAAAGTTACAGAGACTCAAGTAAATATTCCTATGGCCAGTTTCCAAACAGCTCCAAATTAATGGAGGAAATGGTTAAAGTCAAAAGAGCTTTTTCTCTGACATGGATTTCTAAACAATATAATTATGGTTCACTCCATGGTTATGAGCTTTAGGAGCTCCCACAAAAAGGTCTTTGCTGCAGATCTGGCCACTGGCTGCCCTACCAGACAATTTGATCCATGTTTGTAGTTGTTTTAAAACACATACATGTGTGTGTGTACACACACACACACACATACACACACTCTCACATATAATCTTCTTGTGTTTGGTAGAGTAAGATAAAGCTAGGCACAAAGGTCAGGTATTCCAATATGGTCTCTCTCTATTTGCTCTCAAGGCAGAAGCTGAGAAGTTTGATACATGTGAACATGGTACGTATTACTTTGTATTAGATTTTTGTCAGAATTACTGTTTTCAATAACACTGTTTAATATAAACACAGAAAATAAGCCCAAGTTGGACTACTGATATTGGGTCACTTAAAGATGTGTTCTCAAGGTAGCTTCAAAAATTTACCTTCTTCTCTCCAAATTATTTCATGGTTATATGGTATCTTGCCAATAAAACAACTGGGAATAATGCCTCATGTTCAATTGGGCATTTAGACTTGAGAAGCAATCCAGACTTTACCATAGGACTACCAAAACAACTGGATATTAGTAACACATAAAAGACTTTAAGAGCTCCACCATGTTGTATTCTATATAGATGTATGATGTGGTATGCAAAGTGTTAGTCAACACTTTATGAGCACAGTAGCTCAAGTTTTATTAATTTCTGGCATGTACATTAAGCTATTTTGTAGGAAAAACATAGCAGATTAAAGCATAATTTAACTTTACTTTCCCCAAGCATGTAACCTCTTCTCACCATCCTTCTTAAAGTACTTCTTTGATCTTTGGCAGATCAGTGAAAACAGAATTTTGTGTTTGATTATGTGTACATTTACTACAAATATACTGGGCTTCCTTTTTCTGACACTATTAGAAATGGATTCTAGCTTTCCTAACCCAACCTTACTATTAGGCTGGTCAAATTTATTTTTAAAACGAACACCATAAATTCACGGTATAACTTATCTGGTACATTCCTTCTACTTACAGTTTGAAAATGTGCTGTTCGGGACTGAAATGACTCAAGTGTAAAAAGATTTTATTTCAAGAGAAGCAGACTCCATCAGCAATTAACTTTGCCCTAATGGAATTAATACAGTGTACAAGTTCAAGAATGGGTAGATGAGAAGAGGAAGGGAGAATGAAACTTACTCATTCCCTTCCTAGGTTCTGCAAAGTAGCTTCCTTATTCCCACAATGTGACATTTCTCTTCCTTATTTCTAGCACAAAGTCAGTAGCCTTAAAGATCTTCTACATAGAGGTCTGTGTCTTCGCCCCTTCATAAAAACATAAAGATGAGCTTGTGAGAAAAAGACGTCTCCTGCTAAACTGTAGTATCAGATTGAACAGTTACCAAGCACAATTTTGAGGAGGTAGTCATAGCTTCATACTACCTTTCTTTTTTTTTATTATGTTATGTTAGTCACCATACAGTTCATGCTACCATTCTATCCTTGTCTGTTTCACAGATTTGAGGATGGGGGTCACAGCTAGCTTATCCCTTTGGGTTAGAAAGCCTTTCCAGATGAGGTCATCATTTTCATTACTCTGTTTCTTTCTCTCTCACTAGAGTGTCTTTCTAGGGGCAACCGAAGACCTCTTCAGTGAAATATTGAAGGCAGGGGATGCCTGGAATGATTAAAAGAAACAAAGCTTTCCCATAGCACTTGTCCTTTTCTCTGTAAGGAGATGAGGTAATATATAATCTCCTTCCTATATTACTACCACAAGGGCAATTTGTGGGAGGAAGAGATGGATTTCTGGGAGTGAAATCCTACTGCATAACCAAGGCTATTTTCAGAAGGGCTTATCTTCAATACCCTCATTTCAGAATTGGGTCTCTTTGCTCAGAGCAGTTCCTTGAGCAGCACTGAGAAACCCCCATCCTTAAGGTAAGAATGAAAGTCATTTCCTTGCTGTTGGAATAGCTGATGAAGTAAAAGGAAGATTTGAAAAAAAACCAAGAGATTCTGCTAATAAAAGGTGATGCATATGAATAAATGTCAAATCTTTCCGCTATTTCTCACGTGGTTTGTGTGTGACACCTCTATTTGATCTTTTGCTCTACAGTTCCCACCACCTGACCACCCACACATGTAACCTGGACAGACAGCTAGTTTGCTTACATATGAATTACATAGCCTCAAGTTCCAGTAGACCTCTGCATCTTTTTAATACCCCCATAACTGCTTCAAGTAGGAACAGTTACAGAGAACCTTACTGTAGGACATGGAATTCGCACTTGCCAAAGAAATCACTGCACGTGTAAATTAGAAACTAATCATCACTTCCTCTCTGGATACAGTGGCAGCTTTGCCTCAGAGTTTATGTTGAAATATACATTTTTATGAAATATTTCTCACTGTAGTCAGCATCAATTTAGGAGTATCAAACACTGAGTCCTAGTTCTAGCATACCAGAAAACCAGAGAGGGAACAACTGAAAAAAGGGAATTGACAAAGGCCTGGACTTTTCTTACACTTTAAGAAGCTAATTGTATTTGTAAATGCCTGGTTAAAAAACCTGACAATTGTCAGTGACAACTGTCACTGCCAGCTATTCCTGGGTTTCTTCATCATGTATTTTTCCCCAAAGTCTCTCATAGAACTGAAGGGCTTCCAGAGATGAAAATGAACTTGACAATCATGTTGCAACTCAAACAGATACTGATTCTTTTCGTCACTTTTTAATTCATTGCAGATGGTGTAAATGGGATGTTTACTGGCTGGCAGGTAATGAGTCTTGTTGTAGATAATAGTGATGGACGGAATCTCATGCCTGTTGACAGCCTAGCATCTCAGCAGCTGTATGTGGCTATCACCCATTGCTTGGCAGCACATACAATATCGTGACAGGATGCAAAGTCAAGTCCATTTCCCCCAACAGAAATGATGATTGGTACACCTGAATCTCACTGGGTCACATATGAGTTGCTCTGATTTCATCCTCACTGTCCACATGGTAGACAGTCTAAGATGTGATCTAATGTCTACTGCTCTAAAAGGAAAATGTAATCTGTTTAAACATCCAAACACTCCTCTTCCCAGGTACCGCCATTCATCACAACTGTCAGTGCTTCTGTGGAAGAGTAATGACCCTCAGGCATGGGATAATGCTCCATAGGGGCCTTATGAATGCCACTGCCAAGCACAGAAATTGATCGGTTTTCAGTGGGGCTGGTATGTGCATCATGAAAGACCTGCACTTACTCACTAAATTACAAGTGGCTGTTTACCCCTCATACAATAAAGCCTGGGTTAGGGAGCCACAGACCCTGCTGATTTTAATTGTCCCAAACATGTGTGCACTAGATTTGGACCCGTCAGTGAGATAGATTTAAACAGCTTGAAACTGAAGTTAGATCAGAGTCATTCAAAAATATGCTGGAAGATAACACAGGTATTGTTGCTTTCCACTCCTTCTGCTTTTCCTTTTTTTATCCTCTCTCAATGGAAGGTAACAACATCCCACCATCCAATATAAACACAATTTTTTTTAAAGAACAGAATAAGCATGCCAGTGAGAAGTTAACTGTTTCCTTCCTGTGGGCTTTCCTCCACCTCTGGATTTGTTTACGGATTGTTTCTACAAAGTAGGATAAAGATGAACAGTTATGTAATATGAACTCATGATTTCCAAAGTATCTCTCACAGGTCTGTTTCTTCATCTAACCTATGTTGACCTTTTTCTTTCAATCCTCCCTACCCTCCTAGTCTCAACTGCATTTACTACCAAATCTTGTTGGGAGATAGGCTGTCTTACACTCTATAGACTATTCGTACCTTGGTAAATGCTCTATCACTATGAAAGTTTCATCCGAAATATAGCTCTTCCTCAGCTCTCAGACATCCTTTTGAAAGCTGGATATTCTCTTGTGATCTCTCTTTTGATCCTATCTCTCTTAGTTCTAGTAGTAGCACTATATCTTCGGGGCTTTTAGATTCTAGAAAGGGTATTTTTCATATTTCTGTGATGTGATTTCCTAATATATTTTTGATTTCTAATTCCTGTCCAATCTTTTTTAACAACCTTGATAGTATTAAACACTTAATGACTACAGTTTAATTTTTAGTAAATAAATTTTGAAAATCCTGTTATTTTATTAGATCATAATATTTTTATGCTTTTCCTTTTTTAGGGGGTAAAATAGAGACAGCCAAAACTGAAGAGAAAATAAACGATATCCTTCAGGATGTAGCATCTATATTAACTCACAAAACATTAGTTGGTCTTGCCTGGAGAATTGTTTTCCAACCTGTATGAATGGAATGGCTCAACATAAATAAATGAAGGAAACCAAGTCTTTTACTCACATTGATTCATTCCATTTTTAAGAAAATTTACTAAGCAATGAATCATCCTTATGAAATCATTACAGTTCAAAGAGCTTTTTCTACTTGGGAGATCTCTGTTCCCTTGGCAGTTCAGGGTTATGCCCAACTTAACCATACTTTGGGTGTTCACAAAATTCTGCTTATTAATATTTCTAATGATGGGATTCAGACACTTTCTTGAGAAGAGAAACTTACAATTAGAGAGATCTTAATAATTAATGAAATATACCAATGAGATAATGAAATTGGGAGCTCTCAGTATACTGCCAGGGATGAAGAAATCTTTTTGAGAATTAGGAATATGCTAGAAGACAATAAAAAATATCAGATAGTGAACTGAGCAAAATGACCTTTGATGTAAAGCGTCAGCTAGAAATGTCAATCCAATTCAGGACTGGATTCAAAGGGACATTGTGTTGCTGAGCAGAGAGGTATTAAGTTACCTGATTATCTTCTCTGGAAGAATGCATTATGGTTTAGACACTTTTATTACCTGAAAGATGTAGACAAATCAGGGAAGATTAACAACCAGGTTTATTAGGAGGTAGCAGATGAGCTGGCGTGAATGGTACTGGTTGTTAAGAGTTCTGTATTCTCTTCTCAGCTTTGATACTCTCTCACATGGGAATAGTCATTCTCAAAATTAGATAGGATAATTTATATTCTGTTCCTCAGAGAAAGGGCAGTTTGGGAACTGGACGGAGGGAAAGGTTTAAAACAGCATAAAGACCTGAGGTGGCAAGAGGGCAGCAAATTCTATTAGAGGAATTCAGCTTTAATTATAACAACAACAACAAACAACAACAGTAATAACCATTTGTTAAGGCTTCACTTAACATAAGCTCTGTGTATCTTGTATTTGCAACAGGTCTTTCACATATAGTACCTAATTGTTTTTGGTCCACGGAATATGGCTATTCCATAATACTATACTATTATACTCATGTTTCCCTGGAAATATAATCTGCATTCTATTCATTCTAGAAACCCTGATTATGAAATTCAATATCACTTTCAGTTGGTTACCCTTCACTCTAGGGCAGTTTTCTCACCTCGTCACACTTAACCCCGAAGCTGTAACTTAGATCTCACAGGAATGCCAGTTGGAAAAGGCTCCTGCCCCTTGCCTTCTGAGTGATTTTCTAGATATATTTTTATATATAGTTGCATATTTTACTAAGTTGCATTATTTATGAATGTCATTGAGCAATGAATTATATAATTTTCTAGCTTATTAGTGAAAATAAGTTGTCCATAAACTAACACTACATCACTATTTTTATACAGGTTTATGGGTGTATTTATTTGGTTCACCATTTATTAAAGGATTTCAATTGGTTGACAAAGTATAACTGAACTAAACTTCTTTTAGGTAATGTTGATGACTCACTAAAGCCCCAATACATTGCACAAATATCTAATTCGACTGGGAAATTCCTATAAACAACAGAATTTCTTCCTTTCCTGATGTTCATTCAAGTTATATTACATTTGCCCCTAATCCCTGTGGATCTTCTCTGTGGACTACTTTCAGGGGTAGATGGCAGTGAGAAGGAGGACATTTAAATCTAATTTTTTTTAAAAGATTTTATTTATTTATTTACTTACTTATTTAGAGAGCACAAGCAGGGGGAGGGGCAGAGGGAGAGGATGAGAGAGAATCTCAAGCAGATTCCACACTGAGGATGGAGCCCGATGTGGGGCATAATCTCAGGACCCGGAGATCATGACCTGAGCTGAAATCAAAAGTCGGATGCTTAACAGACTGAGCCACCCAGATGCCCCTAAACCCATATTTAAAAGGGGCAGAAGAGAGTTCGGAAGACTTGTGATCTTAAGCTCGCCTCAGGAAAACAGAAGAAACAGACTTGTAATGAACCTTAGTGAAATGGGTCCAAACCCTCAATAACATCCTTATCTATTGAGATTCCTGGTTGCTGCGGACTTTCTCAGTTACCTTAACAATCCTTTCTCCACCAAATAACTGCTTCATTTGCCAATATCATTAGACTATGCTCAGATTTCTTTTTCCTCTTCCTCTCAGGAAGAACATTGTTAGGCCAAAACAATCCTTTAATAGACTGAAAACATTAAGAGATGCTATACTTAATAAATCAGTTTCTGCTCTCTAGGCTGCTCAACATGAGACATCTCAAATCTTCTACGAGGCAATATATTATGTGGCCATGAGACTACTTGCTATCTTCAGCTTTGGGCATCTTCTTAACTATTAGTTGGGTTTACTTCTCTTCTTGTTCCTCTATACTCCCTTCTCTATACAGCAACGACAATGATTTTTTTATATGTGAAATCAGACCCTTCCATATCAATCTCTGATGGCTGCCCATTGCAACTAGAATAAAATCTCAACCGTTCAGTATGAAGCCTGTATAATCTGGATCCTGACTCCTTTTCTGATCACCTCTCCAATATACTTCTCCTTATGCAGTGACTTTCTTTCATAATTCACATGCCTAGCTCATTTTAATCTCAGTCTTTATAGTTGCTATTCCACTCTACCTGAAATGCTTTTCCTCCAAATTTTCATGTGGCTGGTTTCTAACATTGTTCAAGTCTCAGCCATATGCCATCTCCTTACATGCTATTTCTATTAGGTTATACTCTTGTTTTCTTCTTTTCGCTCATTGGCATGTGTTAGTATGCTTACATATTTATTAACTATTTCCTCTAACTAGAATGTTCCATGAGGAAAAAGGACCTCACTGCTCACTATTATATTCCCAGTGCCTATAACAGTGAGGGCTCAATAAATATTTGCTGAATGAATGAATAAATAAATGACTAAATGATAAAAGAATGGACAGCAAGCAAGAGCAATATCAGTGTTTTTCAAGGGGTCTTTAAATGCACTTCAAATGTTTTAAGAACAAAAATGTACTTTCCTAGCACATTAGCATCAAAAGTAGTAATTTTACTAATTAAAAGTTTGGACCTGAGTGTACATTGATGACTGGTCCAAAATCATGTGGTAACTAAGTATCTCATAATTCTGGTCTTAAATCATGTCAGTCCAATCAGTCCCACAGTGTTTTTCTTGGAACAAATTATAAACCAAGGGTAATTAATCTGAGGTCCATCAATAGGCTTGAGGGGGCCTGTGAATCCTTTTGACAAGGTGCTGTCCTTTTGTGGGGAGAGGGTTCACAGCTTTCATGAGATTATTAGTGGAAGCCTTAAACCAAAAGAAGCTAGAAATCCTTTAAGCAATACCGTTCTAAAGCACCTGCTATGCCCTCTTCCTCTGTGGTAGTATTTGCTCTTTTGAATACAAAGATGGTAGGTAGCAAATTTCAATCATTGTCTTTGTCTATTTGGGTTATGTTCATTTTACCCTACAGCTTTCTCATGACTCAAGCTGTCACTTTGTGGAATAGCACAGGAGAGACATGTCTGCATCCTCAACTCTGAGAAAACACCTTTGGCCAGCTGGGATTTAATCTCATTTTTATCTGAATATGTTGCACATAAGCATTTTAGTAGCCTAATCTCTACATAACTCTGACATTTATTAATTTTACAATCTTGGGAGAAATTTTTAATCTTAGTTTTGGAAGGTTTAAATGAGATAACACTGGGTATGTGGAACTACATGAAATTGCCATTTCTGGAGGTGGAAATTGACAAAGAGAAATGGTTCAACCTGTGGTTAAGTGTTCAAATGTCAACTTCTATTGTTGTTGGAGAAATTATTTTCACTTTATAGTCTTCTCTTCCTGTAAATATTTCTACTCATGTGGAATGTATTATTGGAGGGTGGGGTTGAATTTGCCCATGATTTTAATTTATAATACATAGGCAGGTAGCTCCAAGTGACACCACAGAGACAGCCTGGAGAATGGGCTTTAGAAGATGAAATTCATAGAGGCTGGTTGTTTTTCTCATCCTCAGATGCACTTTTAACTGGACAACTTTTATGTGGAGATGAAATCCACAGAGCAGATTCATGCGTTCTGTATTGGTTTCCTATTGCTGCTTATGGCTTACAAAACAGGAATGATTACAGTTCTGGAAGTCAGAAGTCCTTAAATAAAGGTGCAGCACTTCATTCTTTTTGGAGACTCCAGAGGAGACTCCCCCTTCTTGTCTTCTCTAGCTTCTAGACGCAGCCTACATTCCTTGGCTCGTGGCCCTTCCCCCATCGTCAGAGGCAGCAGTGCCACATCTTCTGTCTCATTTTCTCTGAGATTCCACTTCATCATCACATCTTCTCTGACTCGGACCCTACTGCTTCCTTCTTCCTCTTATAAGGACTGTTGTGATTATATTAGGACCACCCACATAATCCAGGATCATTTTCCCATCTCAAGATCCTTAACTAACATCTGCAAAGTCCCTTTTGTCATGCAAGGCAACATATTCACAGGTTCTGAGGATTAGGATGGGGGAGGCAGTTATCATTCTGTGTACCACAGGGATCAAAATCTTCCAGGTATTCAAATTTCAAATAGCAAGCAATACAGTATTTTATTTCTGTAAAGCTCATATCACAGTAAACTGCATAGAAGTAAGCACACATACCCTCATAGAATTTTTAAGAGATAGTAATTTATAACTCCCCAGCTTCCCTTTTGGCCCATGTGTATGGAAATCATAGTCTTAGTTTTGGTTTGCAGAGTCTTATTTTGCTCCTTTACCCAGTTTTAGTTAATCCTTCTTATATTCTAACTTGTCCTTTTACAGAATTCATACTGCTATCCCTAGCCAAAGAATGATTAGTATGGCAAATTCTCTCAGCACTACCTTCTACCAACTCCAGGAATAAAAGATCCAGGTTTTTAGCCAAGAGCCAACCAGGACAGAGTTCCAGCATAGCTCATCACACCTTTCTTGTGCCCTCCTCTCGGGCGCGATGTATATACAACCTGTATCTACAGGCTCACCAGCACTTTCAGGTGTTAACGCAAATGACTACACCATGAGAAATCCCCTCTTCCAGCTCCTTGTTTGGATAAATGTAACTCAAATGTCTTCCTTCTTCTCTCACCTAAAATATCTGCTTCCCTGACCTACATCTCCCCTGTCCACTCCCTCCTGTGAATATGAGCCCTCCAACGCTGAAGCCTCGGCAGCACGGGCCCATCGTGACAGCCTAACATCCTTGTCCTGCTGGAAACTATTCAGCATCCAGAGGACCATCTTTATGCTGATAACACTAAAATATAAAATAATGCCAACAGCTGGTGCTACAAATGGCTTTTAAAAACGATGTTCATTCACTAAAATTCCTCTTGCTACTTTTGACATGAAACACGCAGTCTCTAATTATTCTGATCAAGACGGTGAAATACAAAAACAAACTTTAATTGTGTTTAACAGATATTTAATCAGGACTCACTGAACTACAGATTAAAGCTGAAATTCATAAACCATAATTACCCGATTGTCGCAATCTTTTGGTCCACATTCTCCTTCCGTCTGGGCGTCTGGCACCTTGCCCCGAATTTCTTTTACTGTCTTCTCAGCTTCGTTACTGTTCATGTTTTCCAGCAGAGATTTAGCACAGATTACAAAATATCTGTTCTTGGCAACTTTCTTCATTAGCTTTTTTTCCCCCTTGCAAAAAAGTTTATTTTTTTTCCTACCAGAGTAGCTGGAACAGGCATACGTTTAGGGTGCTTTTGTGACACAAACTAATTATATAGTTATCAGGAGATAATATGGTAGCGATAACTAGAGTTACTATAGTTATCACGTAGGTATCATGCAATTTCTCCAGTATGCCATGCGGTGTGTCCCAGTCACCATGTAATTACCTCATGTCACTACTGCATTGTTTTATGGAAAATGCTTTTCTCTCCCTAACAAAACCTTTCCACCACATTTGAAAAAAAAAAAGAAGAAGAAGAAGAAGAAGAAGTGGAATTCTCATTTCTGGTACTGCTCATTCCCAGTAAGATGTCATGCGAATGAAGAGAAACACCTGTCCTCTCTTAAAAATTTGGTTAAGGAGCAAATGGAGCAATTCTGTTTTCTTTTGCTTCATTCCACGCAGGTGAGGAAGTAATTACCAACAATACATACATTTTCTTTCTTTCCTTTTTTTTTTCTAAAAAAGCAAAGTAACAAACAAACAAAAAAAACCCCACACACAAAAAACACCCACCATCCCACCCCACCCTATTTACTTAGGATTCGTTTAGTCTGGCACTTTCCCCCCTACTCTTCCCTTTCAAATCTCAGTCACTCACATTTGTTTTTTCCTCGAATTATGGTGTAAATCATTCTTAACAAGCTAGCTTGAAACTTGTCTCACTCAGTAGAAACATATAACGCCACTGTAATTGAAACATGGAACTACAAGCTTGAAACTCTTTCTAACTATTTTTTTGGGCCAGTCTTCAGAAGGACACACAGAGCTTCCCTTGCAGTGCCGTAACCCCTGTGTCACACAGTTAGGATAACATCATAGACCAAGGCAAGAGGATAAAGAGAAGGCTCTGGCAAAAGAAGAGGTGGGTGGTTTCTTTATTTCTCCCAGTTGGGCAGACAACCCTCTGAAGCAAGGACTATAGTTCCTACTTATTTATCTCCAGTTGATGGCTTGAAGTCTGACCTCATGAAGACCTCTGGATATGATATCCCACCTGAGAGTTCCAGTTTAAAACAGGATGGAGTGGCTTACTTTGCAGCACAGATGAAAGCTGTTTCCAATTCTGCTTTTATTAGTCACCTCCCAATCTGATAGCTGCCCATTCAATTGTACACTTAACTCAGGTTGGGGTAAAAATCACCCCCAGACTTTGAAGGGCTGGAAAAATTGCTATTCCATCCTAGAGCATTGTTCTTCAATCACAGAGTTCCTCTAAATACAGTTGACAGCCTTTGAGATGCAAAATGCACCACTTTAATGTAGTAGAGGTCCCCTTCACTGCATTGCCAGATCTATTTAGCAGAATCTTCTTGGAATAATCTGTCCCTAGACCTGAGGATGTACAGTGATTTTAAGCATTTCAAGCTAACGATAATGGTTAGTGCTGAGAACAGATGTACCTGGCTGTGATGTGATCTATTCCAGTAGGCTTTTATGAGCTGTTCATTCCTATTGACTTAGCATTTTATGTCTGTGCTTTTGCCTGGTGTGATGGTTGCATAGGGGTGTCATGTGTGTATTTTCCTGATGTGTGATGGCTGTACAGGGGGCTGTGTGTATTTTCTCAGTGCAATGGCTACACAGGGTGTTGTGTGTGTGTTTGCCTGGAGTTATAGCTGCACGTGTTATTGTGCGACTCCTACCCCCATTTGAAGGCTGCTTGCAGGGTCCTATGTGCATCTTTTTCCTACTGTGATGGTTGTACTCGTTGCTCTGCTAATGATGGACATTTCTAGCAATTATCCATCTACAGGGTCCTGGGGAAAGAATTGCAGTAAAATCAATAAACAGTGCTAGACAGGCCCTTGTAAACATGAAACGACACCCCTGAATAAATGCCTTTTCCTACCATAGCATGTTAAAATCCAAGTGCTGTTACCTTATGGGCATTGGGATAAAATTTCTATGGTCTCTCCATCTCTTTCATATATTGCAGTCATTTGGGGGAGTTTGAGATTACTGCTGTTTGGAGGGCTTTTACACATAAATCTATCTAATGACACTTTTCACTACATTGTCCCACACATCGCCTCTTATATTCCACCCTGACTTGCTCTGGTACAATAGCTGATGTTTTGAAAGTGAATATGCCTTGAAAGTGAATATTCCTGCAGTCTCACCAAGCCCTCCCCACAGGCCCCCTACATCATGCGCACACCGCCCCCTCCCTCGCCTCTCTGTAGTCTCTGTATCCCTCCTGCGTTCACCAAATGGAACTGACAAAGGAAAGAACCAATGAGGTTAAAGTCTTTTGAAACCCCTGGAATACAGATGAGCTGGGAGGCATCTGGAAACAAAACCAGACACTTGAAATCAAAGAGACAAGTAAATTACTATCCTAATCTAGGAAGAATAACTAAAGGTGTCAGTGGGGTTCCATTGATAGCACTTGGCCCTCGGCCAGAATGCCAAGGGTTCCAACTCCACACCAGCTTTGGGCTCGGGCCCAAGACTTGCCACTGCAGGGCGCAGCAGCATGTGCGGCAGTGTTAAAGGTGTCAGCCTTCTGCAGAGAGGTTAAGTCCAAGTCCTTCTGCCTGCTTGTCATTACGCCCCAGAGGGATGCCGAGATAACCCTACCTTCCTCTCCAGTGCCTTTCTCAACAGGACGGGCTGTGGAGGAGCTAGTACTCAGCAGCGTATTCGCTAATATCACTATTGTATACTCATTGAAATGCCCCTTTTTTGATGAGGCTGCCTGGAGAAATAAAGTATGTGCAAGAAAATCCAACCCCCCACCAGAAAACCTGACGTCTGGCCTAAAGATTCTTCCATCAATGCAAAGAGCTAAGTTTGGAAACCTGAAACCACGTGTCTAAATGAAAGGAAATGTTTTCATTGGAACAGCTTACATGTCTGGTACACTTGCATAAAAACTATTGCATAGCATTTTAGAGCTAAAATTGCTATAAAATGCTTAATACAGTAAGAATAATTATGAGATTTTGCACGCACAGCTGGTATACAACTAAAGTCTCAGCCACAGATCCAATGGAGCATGGGAAAACCATTTATAAAAATTCCTGGTATGCCAGTTTAACTCACCATCAACAGCCCATCAACACTTCCTCCATTCTTTAGGTGGAAGGGGAAGATATTTACCTATTAAATGCTTTATTTCTTCTTTCATGGATGTCGTTAATACTTGATTCAAGGCATTCTAGCTATTGCTTGACAGTAGCAATATAAATTATAACAGGACGCGAATGACCTGAAACTGAGGTTTCCCTCCCCACTGAGCACAAGGGTTACAAATACAGTAAATAATGAAGCAAAAGACCAAATTGTAAGTCTACCTGCAGCACCCACCCCCCTTTTACTTCTTCTCTCTATCCCTTCACCTCTTCTTCTCCCCCGTCTTCTCTGAGATTCAAATCTCTCAGTGACTTCCTGGGTAATCTGGATTCCCTGTCCCCCTCCCCCCTCATAGCCCACCCAGCCTTGCCTTGCCCTAGCCTACACCTCAAGGACAGAACTCTTCCTTCACTTCCTCCAGTCAAATTATATTGGTTCTTTCTTCTGCATTCCTTTTAGCTCCGATTAATAATCACTTGAAAGGAGCTAAAGTAGTTTGAATGATCTTTTTATGGTTAATAATAATTTAATATAGATTATTTCTTGATTTGAAAAAAGTGAATTTAAGAGTCAAAGGAAGAATCTGTTTTTTGATACCTCTTAGGCTCTAAGGGAAATGCCAGACAAGGTGAGAAGATTCTAATCAGAGGCATTGCTGGATGTTCCATTGCACTGTCTCAGACAAAAGATGAGAAGCCACTGTAGATATATGGGACAGTCTGCTAAGACAAAGGCAACATGGTCCAATATAAACGGAATTGGACCAGAATCAGGAAACCGAAGTTTGAGCATCAATAAACCTTGTCACCAAATGTTTGGGGAAATCATTCATTTCCTTCAGCTGGGAAGTGAGGATCCTGTATTAGCAAATCTGTATGGTTCCTTGCAGCTCTATGAAGCTCATGTCATGACTCTCTGACTGAGGATCAGTTGGCTCTTCTGGTTTTGCTGCTTCCTCCAGCTAAAATTAGAGGTTCTGAATAAAGATGGCTACCAGTAGTTCCACATGGAGCCCTCCTGACTAAAGGAGTGTTGACACCCATCTGTAAGTTTTAAGCTCTCTGCTTACTACCTGCATACGCTACTTTTGAGCTGCTCCTTTATGCTACACAGATCTTTTCTTAGCATTTTATTTCTCCCCATGTATTAATTCAACAATCATTTATTGAGCACTTTCTATATATGAAACACAGAGCTAGTCACTGACAACAGGATTGAACAAGATAGCTTCTCTGCTTCCTATGAAGCACAAATGAATCTACTGTTCTTGTCCATTCTCTCTCTCCCCTTCACTTCTATGCATAAACACATGTACTTCTAAAACTACAAGGTTGGTATAGAAAAAATAAGAGGAATTGGATTTATGTTATCTGCACCCAGTCCAAAGTACTGTTTAACTTCAACAAAAGAATATGATAATTTGTATTAGAAAATTATAGTCATTCAAATACGCACTTCAAAAGTATAAATGGTATTTCTTAACATGTGTTTTGAGGTCACTGATTTACATTAAGGACAACAATTTGGGTGGCAAGAAAATTACAAAGGTAAAACTATCTCTTCTGTAGATAAAATTCTCGGACAAAATCTGAGACTCCCGTAAATAGCCTCTGAGAAAGTGAGAACACAGAATATTTTCGTTTAGTCTTTTTTCCTCAGCAGATTTAGGTTTCTTATCCCTTCAAACTTTCTTTCCCGAATTAATAATAATAACTTCCATTTGTTGAGTACATATTAAATTCCAGCACTTCCAATACATCACTGCATGTTAAGAAAGTGATGCTGCAATGTAGATACTATTACCCTTACTTTACAGATATGAAAACTGAGGCTCAGGGAGGTGAAATAATTTGTCAAAGATCATACAGACAGTATACAGAGTTGGGATTTAAACTCAGGTCTGTCTCTGTGCAAATAGCTCCATAAGCATTTCTTGGTTCTACCAAGTCTAACTTTATTTAAAAAATAATCTTGCTTGAATGCTTTGTTAGCAAACAAGGAAAACACTCTTTATATTCTTTCTTCACGTTCATTCATTGCATTACAAATACTACAGTGAAAATAGGAGATGGTTAAGATTTTTCTTAGAAGGTCTGGCTACCTTTTCATATTTCTTTGGACTGAGATGAATAATTAAATTGGGGGCTCTCAATCAAAGGAAAAGAATGAGCTATTTGCTATCTGAATGTTTCTGTTATTAATTGATCAGACATGGATAAGGTGTATTATTACAACTATATTTGTGAGGTATGATTTATGTTGTTCTACTGCATATTACTCTGTGCTGTTTTTCATTTTCCTGCACTTTGGACTTCTTGTTTTGTTTTTATGAATTTAGTCACAGTTGGTTGTGTTTTGAACTTTGTAAAAATGTAATACTCAGAAAATTTAAAAAAGAAAAAGAAAATATTTTCAAAATGATGTCAAAATCAAATCTACCCTCACTAATTTGATTTGTAGGAAATGGAGAACAAAGTATTGCAAGCAGAATGCTTTTAAATACATCCTAATTACTTCAATGTGCAAATGCATTGACTAAATCGAA
This sequence comes from Neomonachus schauinslandi, assembly GCF_002201575.2. Taxonomy (NCBI): domain Eukaryota; kingdom Metazoa; phylum Chordata; class Mammalia; order Carnivora; family Phocidae; genus Neomonachus; species Neomonachus schauinslandi. The sequence continues at coordinate 58,887,447 of NC_058403.1, forward strand.
GTATGCATTTAACACTTTGCACTTCAATTGTGCTTATTCATCTAAGTTCTATAGATAGCAATTCCACAAGAAAAACAGGAGGTAAACTTCACTATGGCCAATCATTTTACAGCTATTGGAGGAAAACTACTGTTCTAAAGTTCAAGCTTACCTGTCAAGTCAGCTCCATTTTGGACTAATGCAAAAGACCATTAGTCCAACTAATGCAAAATAACAAATAACTTACTGCAGCTACTCAAGTATTCCTGACTGACTTTGTCTTTCCTATTCTTCCCTTCTGCTTTCCATGGGGTAGGACGAAGCAGTATGTATACTTATGTAGCAAAGCCACGTAAGTATTCAGCAGGGTAAGTCATGGGGAATGATGCCATAAGGCTGGAGGTGATACGCAGTTTAGGCTGTGATGGAGTCATGATGGCAGGGTTACCTAGAGTTTGGTATGGGACCAGCTACACCAGATCACCAGAGGAGGATGTTAAAAAGACATATATCAAGGTCACACTCCAGAGCAAATCAACTGAATTATTATGTCTTGAAGATCTCAAAGATCTTCCTTTTAAATGAGCTTCCCAAGTAATTCTTAGACTCTAAAGCTTGAAACACACTGGCGTATGCACTTAAGCTCTCTGATTCTATATCCAGTGTGAGCCCTGCTGGTACACCTACCCTCTGTCCCAGTTGTCAAGATACATGTGCAAGTACAACCAGCTGTCCTGTGAGGAATTAATTCTAGTAATAATAGCCCAAGGGCTTAGCCAGGCATGATGCTGTCTGATATGCAAGATCTCATCCAGTCTCCAGAGCAAGGGCTATGAAATAGGCATTATTATTATTCCCATCTTTCAGATGAAGAAATTGAAATTCAGAGACTGAGTTGCTTATTGTGGGTTTCATACTAGTCATTGCAAGAGCTCTTAAGAACTACACTACTTTAGGGGTGCTTGGGTGGCTCGGTCGTTAAGCGTCTGCCTTCGGCTCAGGTCATGATTCCAGGTCCTGGGATTGAGCCCCACATCGGGCTCCTTGCTCGGCGGGAAGCCTGCTTCTCCCTCTCCCACTCCCCCTGCTTGTGTTCCCTCTCTCGCTGTGTCTCTCTCTGTCAAATAAATAAATAAAATCTTTAAAAAAAAAAAAAAGAACTACACTACTTTAACTCTTAGCTTTGTGCCTTGCAGAAAAATATGTGGGTTTTTTTTTTCTTAAGATTTGCTTATTTATTTGAGAGAGAGAGAGAGAGAAATCCTTAAGGAGACACCCCACTGAGTGTGGAGCCTGACATGGGGCTCCATCCCAGGACCCCGAGATCAAGAGTGGGCTCCTTAACTGATCACTTAACTGGTTATATAATAATACATAGGGTGCGAACATTTGAAACCAAGTTAATTTTTCCTTCATTTATCTTTATAGATACTAAAATCATCTAAAGTAAGCTGCTAATCTTTCATTAGTTCATTGAACAATCATGCACTTGGCCAGAACCTGAGGTAACAAAGATAAATAGGACATAACTTCTACCTTCACTGGAATTACCGTTCTGAAAAAGAGATGAGCTTGTGTATAAATAGTTCTGGGTTAACTTGTAGTCAGTGGAGGCCTGAGCTAGAGAGAGAGTGGTTCGTTCATCTGGCAGAAGGGAAAGAGGGTGCGGTCTGGAAATGTTTAGTTACTCCAGTACTTTGCCATTGGCTAGTGTAAAGAATTTAGATTTTAAGAAAGATTACATTTTTACTTAAACGGTTTTGTTAGAAAAGGAGTGGACAAATTCTACTTGTGTATTTTGAGCTAATAAAACTTTATCTGGTTCATTCTTCCTGGCATCTATCTGGGTTTCTTTTTTGGCTAAGTTCTGTGAACAGAGCCAAGTAAGTTGTTATGTTTATTCATTCTTACACAGAGTAGCCAAGATTCTATTCTTGAGATGGGTGCTTGATAAATTTTATCAGTAGTAATTTATTCTACCAATAAAAGTGACTTTATACTGACATATTGTCTGTGTCCTTTACTTCATTTTCATGAGGCTCAATTACTCAAAATGCTATTATTATTAGATTATGAAATTTCTATAGGATGAGAAATTTAGAAGTTAAAAACAATTGAAAACATAGTGATCTAGATTTCTTCCCTTCTGATAATCTCATATACATGTGCATGTGCTCTGAGTGTATTAATGTCAGAACTGACTGATAGACTAAAGAAAATGAGGTTCTACAACGTCAGAGCACAAACTGATAACCTGAGGCAAATATACAAGGATACAAAAAAAACCCAAACAAACAGAGACTCTGAGAAGCACTGGGCAATAGAAACAATGTGGTCTGATTCAGAAAATACATGCCATATCGTATTCAATATATGATTCCAAAAATCTGTATCACAGATATTTCAAAAGCTTAATAAATTGGAAAAGCAAAACATTTTAATTCCATTAAGGGGTGATAAGTAGTAAACATGTATTCATCTTTTAAATTGAATTAGCATCAAATTTGGAATTAATATTATTTAAATTATTTGCTGTTTGCTTAAAATTTTTATTTTTCTATTATAGTATTTTTAGAACATTCAGAAATTAAGAAAAATTAAGATTTCTTAAAATTAAAAAAAAGAAGAAATAAAATATCACTTAATTCCACCATACAGATATTGTTCACATTTTAATGTATTTCCTTCGATTATAACCATACGCTTTCATTTTTTAAATTTAGGATCATGTTAGGTGTACAAGTTTCTTTTGGATCAGGTACTTTCTGTTACATTATTTCATGAACATTTTCTAGTAAAAGAATTTTTAAAAATATCTTATATGCAATGATATCTATGGATGTCCCATAATTTGTTTAATAACTATATATATGCAATGATATCTATATATGCAATGATATCTATGGATGTCCCATAATTTGTTCAATAATTTCTCCAATTAAATACTTAGGTTTGTTTTTCTCTTTTTCCACTTTTGTAAATGACATTGTGATGAACATCTTTATACATAAATCTCGGTCTAGAGTTTCTATTCCCGATAGATAGATTCCTAGAAGTAAAATTACTGAGTCAAAAAGATACATTTTTAAAGAAAGTTTCTTCATAATACAATGCCATTTTACTTTGTGGAATTTCATGTCAATACATATCCCCACCATCACTATATGTGTGCCAGTTTAACTGCACACTTACTAACATTGAGAAGTACTATTTTTATAAATAATGCCTTTAAATGCTAGTGAGTTATAATACTTTTTCATGTTCATTAGACATTTGTATTTCCTCTTCTGTGATTTTTCTTTTCATAATCTTTTTAGATTTTTTTAAACAAATAGTTATCTCAGTATCTTCATATCTTTTGCTTCCACTCCATCTCTGATGTTATCACTACATTCTGGACTCTCCTTATCTCATCCTGAACCATGGCATCATTCTGCCTGCCTCTATTCCAGATTTCTTCCATTTTGATCCATTCTATACATTGCTGCCTAACAGTACTTTTGAAAATACCATGCTGCTTTAATCCAGATCAAGAACCTACTATAGCTCCCAGTTATTTATCTATCAGCTAAATTCAACTGCCTTATTCAGGAGAAAATTAATCCCATTCTTGGATATTTCCTGAAGAATTCTGTTGAATAACTTAGGTTATTGATGTATGGAACCTATATGCAGTTAAGTTTTTATGTGTGTATTTATATATGATAGAGATACAGACAGATACTATGCTGAATACTAGACATGAAAATTGGAAGGGGCTTTACAGAGCATCAAGTCCAACTCTTTATATTTACAAATAAAAAACTGACTCAAAGAGTTCAATAAATTACTCAAGAGAATAGAGCTAGTTAAATGACAGAACTGGGGCCAGAAACTAAGTCTCCTGATTCCCAGTTCAGTGACTTTTAAATCGAGAATAATAAAAATCATTTTTACAATTTAAAGAATAGAAACAGCTAGGAAGACAGTTTAATTTCAATCTGTTCTTACATATAAAAGATTGTTAAAATCAGCCACATAGGAAACTTGAGTGTTCTTATAAACACAAATATGCACTTCTTATAAATTGATCAAATGTGCCATTAAAATTTCCATAAAATTTGCACACCAGCAATGACCCAGTTTATACTAGTTTGCTTTTTTCTTGTTAATCTACATTGTTTTATTTAGTCTACTTTGCTACAATAGAAGCATCATATTTTTTTAGCATGTTACAGATCATCATTAAGTTTCTTGTTAATATCTAGTGGTATTCAAAGGAAAATCCAATTTTCTTAGCATCTTCTATAAAGAATTTCCTTTGACTATAATTGGAGATTTTAAGAACTATCCTTAAAAAATAAAGCAATAAGAACTACTTCAAAATGCTTCTATTTAGGGGCGCCTGGGTGTCTCAGTTGTTAAGCAACTGCCTTCGGCTCAGGTCATGATTCTGGAGTCCCGGGATCAAGTCCTGCATCGGGCTCCCTGCTCAGCAGGGAATCTGCTTCTCCCTCTGACCCTCCTCCCTCTCATGCTCTCTGTCTCTCATTCTCTCTCTCTCAAATAAATAAATAAAATCTTAAAAAAAAATAAAATTCTTTAAAAAAATGCTTCTATTTAGAGTAAACAACATGAAGTATTCTGGAAGAACACAGGCTATTAGCAATTGAATATGATACAATTATTGATGTTTAATCACTATTTCACATTCAAGAATCACACAGTATTTGGCAAATGAAAACTTAAGGGTAGTTACTGATGTGAGAATGGGAGTTGCCAGATATACTTATTATTTATAGGGGTAGGGTAGGATAGAAGGGGCAAAGATGGAACTAGCTATGAGTGGGACTAACTAGGATAGAGGCACATTGATTTCAAAGGGTTTGTTCACAAAGCATGTGTTTGCCTAACAAAAGAATTGAAAGAAAGAGTACTTATTAAATCATATGGTGGCCCAACAGTTTATAAAATCCAAAGTTTAAATGAATAGGTGGGTCATCAGCAGCAGAGGGAGACTCTAATGACATTGCAGCTATGTTTTCTTTCTCTGTATGCATGTGTGTATACATAAAACAGATACAGTCGTTTCATACTCAACACATATTTACTAAGTATCTACTTTGTGTTAGAAGCTCTCTACTACTCAAATAAGTGATTTAGTTTTTTGTGATTATCCTCCTTTACAGCTGTATTGTAAAACTAAAAATTATCTATAACTGATGTAATGTATTATAACAAAAAAAATGGGAAATTGAACAGGAGGAGAAATGAAGAAATGGCAACCTAAATTTCTCATTTCATACAGTATACAATTTCAATAATGATGATAATTAAAGAAAATAGGACTGGAGTTTTAAAAATAATAGTAATCGTTATTAGAAAAATAAACTATGCTTTATAACTTCTAAATTGCTAGATTAATAACAAATAGAACCATCATATATCAAAAGAGGAAGAAAAGAGAGAGAAGGAGAGAAAAAAAGAGGGGGCTAGGACATGACCAAGGATGTATAAAAACACAGACAATATAAAATAAAATTTCTGAGCTAGGACCAGATATATTTTTACAAAAATAAATAATAGTTAATTTATTAAAAATAAAAAACAAACACCATAGCATAGTTTTTTTTTTTTAAATACAAAATCTAAACATATAATGGTATTTTAAGAGCACTAGTTTTGGTAGTGGAGAAACCTGAGTTCAAATCTTACTTCTGCCATTGACTAGTTATAACCTCTTTCCTAGAGGGGAGTTTATTTAGCCTATTTGCCTCAATTTCGTAGTTTATACAGTGGGAATAAAAAATAACTGATTATAGAGAGGATTGAATAAGATAGTACCTATAAAGTTCAGTGTCTAGTCCAGCTAAACATTCAATAACAACTATTATTTACAATACCTGTTTTAAAATTATACATCTAAATAAAAGAGAGGTGAAAATCAAAGGAGTGTCACTTAAGATATACTGTTAACCAAAAAAATTGATACAGTATAAAATGAGAAAACTGAAGAAGCAGAGTGATATTTAAAAAAGAAAGTGATCATTTTTACAAAGAAACTAAAAGCAGCAAAGGGGGTTGAAGCTATAAGCCTACTCAAATCTGGACCCAGAAACACACAGAGGTGGCTGGGAGTCTAGTTCTTAGAGTAATGACGCCGAAAGGCTCCATATGAAATGGTGGACCTGAGGCTGGCTCACTACTTCAGTAAGAGGCTGCAAAAAATATGGCCAACTGCTACCTGGGGCAATAGCTTATAGAGCTGTAGGCACTGAGAGGTGGAAGGGTAAAGACACAGCCTCATGATCAAATAGCTTAAAGAGAAAAGCTGAAAACTACCACTACAACATTAGGATTGGGGCTAGGAATCCAGGAATCCCAATAGAGGTAACTGTAAAACCACTAGTCAGGGATGTATGAACAAAGAAAAAAAGAGGAAGAAAGAAAACTAAGAGACAAGTAAAAAAAAAAAAAAAAGCCTTGTGACCCACATTAACCTGCAAAACAAAATTCTAAAACATAACAAGGAATCTAATAAGAAAACAACCAACAAAACTAATAATTAGAACATTCACTACATGTGAATTTGATTTTATAGAATTGTCTGACAATGACCTCAACATGAATATGTTTGTAATGCTCAGAGATTAAAAAAAAATCATACTTATAAGAGAATAAGAAATTATTAAATAACAACAGAGAGCAAAAAGATAAGAATAGGTGAATAAAGAACCAATCAGAAATCTTAAAAATTAAAAATATGTTCATTGACATTAAAAATGAAATAGGATAATTTAAAATTGGGCAATTTCAAGGAGAGTATTAGTGAGTTGGAAGGTAATATTAAGGAATGCACCAGAAAAAAAATCACAGAAAGTAAAATATATTTTTAGAAAATGAAAGAGCAATTGAGATATGTAAATTGACTAGGAAACAGCAATATATATCTTACAAGAATCCCTGAAGAAAATGGAGGTAATAACAAAGAAACAATAAAGGAAAAGATAATAACTGAGAATTTTCTAGCATTAGAGACCTGAGATTAGAAAGTAAACCCTGAGTTCATGACTGATAGTTCAAAATAAATCCATATCTAGACACATTTGAGAGAAACTATAAGACATCAAGGATACAGAAAAACTTTTAAAAGTCACCAGAGGGAAAAGACAGACTACCTACAAAGTGATGAAAACTAGACTGACAGCAGATTTCTCTTAAGTAATGATAAGTTAAAGAACAACTGTGTAAGATTGAGTAATATCCTCAACTGCTGAACAAAAATACCCAGATAAATTGCCGTTTAAGATAAATGATAAAATAAAAACATTTTTAGATATATAAAAAGAGTATACTTCCCAGGGCTCTCCCAAAGAATTACTAAAAGATGTAATTGAACACGAAGAAAAGTGAACCCAGAAAGGAAGCCATATCATCCAAGAATAATGGTGGACACAGCAATAGCTTAAATATACGAGTACATATAATTAGGCATTAACTATTAAAATCAACAATAACCACTTTTGCATATGTTTTAAAACAAACAGATAAAACTAAAACTCCATTCAATTATCATAACAGATTGATAATTAGTAAATAGATAAAACATGCTAGGCACCTTTTTTACATTAAGGAGAAAGCCAGAAATACTAAAAGGTGGATTATTTTTTAATTAGAAAAATATATAGCTAGGTATACATATAAAATTTTTAATATGAGCACTAGAGAAATAGACAAGCCACCTACAGATCTTAAGTCAGCAGTAAAATCCATGTCCCAGGTCACAAAGAAACTAAAAAAAAATTTTAATTGAACCCATATAAAACACATCCTCTCATTATAATGCAATTAAATTCTGGATCAGTAATAAAAATAGAGTAAATTTATGTTTAGAAAGTAAAAACATACACTTTTGAGCAACCCAAGGGTTAAAAATAAATCAAGCAGACATTACAAAACATTTAAAATTGAACAAAACTACAAACTAAAACAAGCTATGCAGCTAATGAAAAACTTGGAAGGAAACTTAAGAGAGTAAAATTCATCTTTGAAAATAAGAAAAAGCATCGAAATGAAATGAGTAATAATTTAACACAGGAATCTAGAAAAAGAAAAATGTTCTAAACTATAAGAAGTAGACTGAAAAAAATAATGTTGATAAAGCACAAAGTAATGATATAGAATACAAAGACACAATAAAGTAGATAAATAAAATCAAAAGACAGGTTTTAAAAAAAGTAAATGAAACAGAAAAATGTCTAACAATGAGTAAGAAAAAAGGCTCAGATAAATAATATTAGGAATAAGAGGGGGGCCTATTAAAGATAAAATTAAAAGTCATGAGACCATTATGAACAATTTTATGCAATAAGTTTGAAAGTGTAGATTAACTGTTAATTGTATATTTTTCTTTAAAAAAAGTATTCAAATTGACTTAAGATGAAATAGAACATTTGAATAAACCAGTAACCATGGAAGAAATTGAACTGATACTCAGAAGTCTACCCTACTCTACCTTCCCACTATGGACAGAAAATACCAGGTCCAGATGATTTTTCAGGCAAGTTTAACAACATTTTCAGAATAGGTAATCCTATTAATATGACTACTATTTCAGAAATAGGAAAAAAAAAAAGAAAGAGATGAATGTTGCTCAACTTATTTTATGAGGCTAATATCACCATGACACCAAAACTGTACAATAACAGTTTAAGAAAGGAAAATTAAAGACTAATCTCCTTGTACAAACATATTACATAAAATATCAGCAAATTAAACTCAACAGTGGATTAAAAAAACACACCAGGACCAAATAAAGTTTTTTTCCTGGAATGTAAGAAATGTTTAATATCAGGAAATGTATTAATATCATGTAAAATATTACCATATCAATGGGTAATTTTATCATATTATTGATGCAGAAAATGCATTGGATAAAATTTGACTGGTATTCCTGATTAAAAATGCATTGCACACTAAAAATAGATGGTGGAAACTTCCTTAACACAATAATTTCGATTTATCAAAATGCTAAGCAAAAGTCAGGTTTGCCAAATTACCATTAAAGTAAGAAATAGAACAGATATTCATAATATCATTGCTTTTATTCAATACTATATAAGTTCTTAGTCATGCAATATGACAGGAAAAAGAAATTGAACACTTAAGAACTAGAATTTAAGAGAGAAGCTGTCATTATTTACAGATGATATACATGCCTATGTAAAAAAATCTAAGAGAATTTTCAGCTTAGTCATTAGAACTAATAAGAGAGTTCAGCAAAGTCCAATAATGACCAATAAACAATGAAAAGGAAAACAGAATCTACACATGAAAGAACAAAAATCTAAGTAATACGAGAAGAAATCTAACAAAATAGCTTCTAGCAAGACCTTTGTGGTAAAACTTATAAAACATTATTAAAGAACATGAAGGAAGATCTGATTTAGTAGAGGAATATAGTCTGTTAATGGGTAGAAAGACACAATTTTATATAAATGTCAATTTTCCCCCAGATTATTCTCTAAAGTTAATGTAATTACAAATAAAAATCAGCAAGGCCTTTGTAAAACTTGACCAACTAATCCTAAATTTATACTGAATAGCAAAAGGCAAGGGGAGCCAAGAGAATGTTAACAGTGTAGAGAAATTTGCCTTATCAGACAGCAAGAATATTATAAAGCTATGATAATTAAGGCACTGTGGTGTCAGCACAAAAATAGAGAAACAGTTTACTGGTTGAAATAAAGATCCTAAAAAACATTTAATGTAGGCAAGAGATGGCATCACAGATTAGTGGGTAAGGATGGCTAACTTGTTAAATGGTGCTGGGATGATTGGATTATCCATGGAAAAAGAATAAAATAGGGTACATGTAAGATATCACATACAAAAATAAATGCCAAGAAGTTTAGAGATCTAAATGTACAAGGCCAAACTTTTAAATTGTTAAAAGAAAATAAAGGAATGAAGAAAATAAAGGAAGGTTGTCATATGGAAGGATTTCTTAAATGACATAAAAGCACTATATATATATATATATATATTTTTTTTTTTTTTTTTTAAGTAGGTTCCGTACACAGCATGGGGCTTGAACTCTACCCCGAGATCAAGAGTTGCATGCTCTACTGACTGAACCAGTCAGGTGCCCCAGCACAAACTATAAAGGTTAAAATATCAATAACTTAACTGCATTAAAATTAGAAACTTTTCAAAATAAGGTACTACAGACACAGATTAAGAAAATATATTTGTAATCTCTATTGCCCAAAGGACGAGAATCCAGAATACTACAACCAAAACCAAAACCAAAACCGTTCCAAATAATAGCAAAACAAATGACCTAACAGAATGATAGGTAAAGATACAAACAGGCAACACGCACAAGGAAATCCCAATGGTTTATAAGTAAAAAAAAAAAAAAATTTAAATGAGATATTATTTAATACCTATCAAATTGACAAAAAATTTAAAAGTCTAGCCATCCCAAATGTTATGAAGTATGTGGAGAAGTTCTCACAGATGGCTAATGAGAGTATAAATTGCTACTACCACTTTGGAGAGAAATTTTACATTCCTAGTGAAATTGAAAATGCATGTTTCTTATAGTTAAGCAACTCCTCCATTTAAAAACATGTATAAAAATGTTAACTGCAGTATTGGTTGTGATTGGGAAATATTAGAAATAATGTCTAACAATGAGAGACTCAACAAACAGATTTTAGTGATATCTGTAGTAGAATACATTTTATATAAGCCATATTATGGCTATTGGCTTATGTAAAACTAATTCATAATGATAGAGGTCAGAATAGCTTTGCTTGTTTTTAACCTTTTGTTAAAGGTTTGGGGAATATCACACTCAAGAGGGCACAAGGGACTCTTCCAAGGTATTGTGAATGTTTTGTATCTTGGGTTGGGTGTTGTCACGTGGATATATACTTACGTGAAAGCTCATCAAACTATATACTTAATTTGTGTACATCATTTTATGTAACTTAGAATAATAAAAGACAAAAAAACAGGTTTAGAAATAAGTGTGCCAAATATTTGTTTAATTTGGGTGTGGATTCTTTTGTGTTCACATTATTCTTTATATTTTTATGTGCTTGAAATATTTTACTTTAAAATAATTGATAAGACAGACTACTGCTTTTCCTAACTAGAATTAATCAAGGTGAAAGGAAGCTCTAGTGTCACCTTCTTTTCACTGTCCCTAACGATAGATCCCAATAGTCCAGGAATCAATAAACACTTCACAGCCAAACATACTTACAAAGTGTTTGTTTTGTCAAAGCAAAAGCAAAACTTTCAATTCATCTCTTGACTACGTGTAGAATCTTGGCTTTCTTAAGTGAGTGACCAGCAGCATATATTGTTGATATGATGCTACCAATGCACAGAAATCATCTAGTCAGGGTTTCAAAAGATGAAGTGGGGGGTGCCTTGCCAAGGACTTTTCTGATATGAATCAACAGGTGGTTTGGCATCAACATTGCTATTGGCTCGTGCGTTTCACCTCTGGTTTCAGAAAAGAAAAAAGGGACGATACCTTTTCAATGCCGTATTTCAAGTCGACCATGTGGAAGGCAAGGTTTTATTCCAGCCAATTCTCTTCCCCTCAAAGCGTGGAGGAAAAGCGTCAGCCACTGCTACTCTCGCCACCAGCCACGGTACAGGTGTTTGGAAAATGCAAAAACGGAGAAATGAAACAAAAAGAAAACCCTCAAAAACAGAGTTTTGCATAAATGAAAAATAGAGTATGTAATTGTCATGGCTACAAAAAGGTAAATGCATTTTTTATTTTTCCCTTGTGCTAAACTAAAAGAACCAAAATGAACAAAAACATTGATGTTTTAACTTAATCAGTGTTTTGTTGAAACTGACAAGGACCAACTCAAACATGGCTAAAAGTGGGAATAAAAACCAGATTTCTTTTAATCTGATAAAAGATTTTTTATATTCAAGAATGTTAGAATATGACCTACTTAAACGAATACTTATTAAAGGAACAGACCCATTAAAAAATACATGTTTTCAGGCGCCAAAACGGGAATGGGGTAAGTGTTTCTTTGAAATCTTACAAGCGAAAACATTTAATTGAAATTGTAATGGTTTCTTACATGACTCAGATAAACTACAGCTTAGGAAGAAATGTCTCCAAACTATTCAAGTGTATATCCCTAAATTGGCTTAGCCAGGGCACAAACCCAGTTATTCCAAAAAACAAATGCCCCGTTAGACTTAAGTACATCATTGTGAATTATTCAAATGACACTGTTTGTTTAAAAGAAATTTTTAGGCCTAGCTCTGCCACAATCTTGTTGTGTATCTTTGTTCACGTTATTAAACATCTTTGGGTCTCAGTATCCACACCTCTCAAGTGTGAGTGTGATACAAAGTCATAGACTATCATTGAGTTCCTTTCCAGCCCTAAAACCCGATGAATCTAATGAGATTACTCTAGCATAAGAATTTTTCTTTTCTCTCTTCCTTCTTTTCTTTCTTAAAATAAATAGACAATCAAATAAGTAGATACATATTAAAAACACGTACACATACACTAATCAGCTATCCCTTAGACTAGGAAGAGAGAACACTTTTTATTGTTGGTGCCATTATCTATTCCCTAACGTGTATTTAAAAAGAGAGTTCCCATAAAAAAAGACTTTTATTTTTTTCCTGAATCAAAAATAGCATATTATTTCTTTGCCATTTAAGTTCTATTAAAAAAATAAAACACAAAATCATTACAGAAATCCTATTAGGAACTTTAAAAAGAAAAAAACTTTTTCTTTAAAAAGAAAAAGTCACTAGAACTCCATTTAAAATTCCAATAGTTCATTTACATGTGTTCTTTTACAGAAAATGTAAGTGCCCTACCTCAAACTACCTTCACCTCCTTTTCCAGGGGTAGTATCCTTAACTGTGGAAAAAACAGGACCCTCTCTCATACCCTTCCCACCTGTCTTCTGAGGTAACAAAGCGGAGGTATAGATTGCAGTGTGAGATATTTGGAATGGGAGTAGAACATTTCATCTGGGAGACAGTACTGTGGTCAGTTCACCACAGTGAACTGGTAAAGAAAGAAAGGTAAATGTAATTGTCATGGCTGCAAATGCAGCCATGAAAGGTAAAGAAAGGTAAGCCCAGTCACTACTTTGGCAAGAAATATGGGTCTCATGGCTGAATGATGATAACCATTTTTACACAAGACTTTTAAAAATGAAAGTACCTGAGGCAACAGCAGAAAATAAGTCTGAGAATGCAAGTTTTTCTCGTCAATATTTAAACCAGACAAGACAATATCAATGCACCTTTAACCGAGGGTCTAAAAAAAATACAGGGCACCTGACACCTTGATGAGTAAGAGACGCTCAGCTTTATGAAAAGGCCAAAGTCTGAGGGTGAAGGCTCCATTGTTCCCAGGGCTGATACGCCCAAGGCACCAGCGGAGACAGAATACTCTGGCGTAACAGGCCAGGCTCCTGTTACAGGCTCCAGCTCAGCTCCATATGCTGATAGCCTGGGACCCACCACACTGCACACTCAAGGAACACCAGGGGTGGGTCCCCCCAGGGAGGAGGGCTACTCAAACAGCAAGGCAAGAATTGGAAGCTGCACAGCGTATGAGCACTCCCTGCTGGCAGCTGAGGTTGGAGATGAAGTGGTGCTATCTTAGAGAGGGCTGTCGAAGGTTTCTGTGAGGAGGTTAATGGACCCACCTGACTTTTCATGGACAAGAGCATGGCTCCGACTAGGTCTAGAGAGTTCCAGATGCTATCCTGAATGAGGAGGAGGCTAGGAGAGAAGCTACTGATGGGAGGAACTCCAAGAACTGGCAAAAACGAGGTTTGAAGCTGGTATACACTTTTCATTAACTTTCCCAGCTATTAACATTTTATAAAGTATATATGGGTCCCCCCCACGTGTGTGGGGAATGGAGGAGGTACAGTAGGAAATGAATTTCTGTGCAGCTCCCTTTATTCCAGCACGAGAATCCTTGGGACAGTGCAATGTGTTGGCAACGTTTATGTTTTACCAGGAAATCCTATCCATAACCCGAATGGAATTGCCTGGTGTGTCCCCTATATCGCTGTGCCTAAGTTCCAAACAGGTGGTCCTTATCTATCTGTACAGCCTCGGGCAACAATACTGGTATCTCCCTAGTGCTCCGCTCTGTTAGGGTTCTTCTGTAGGGGAAGATGAAGGTCAAGATGGCAGCCCACTAAAAGCAGCAGTATTTCAGTTGCAGGAATAACTTGCTTGTCATCAGCTTGTTAATGCAATAGTCAAACATTTCTTTGACATGTACAGTATCAGCTAACTTCAACAGATAAAGGGTCTAGAACAGGAAGATGCTACAGATGCTTTAGCTCCGAGGAAGGCTTAGCAGAGCCAAAACGTCAGCAGGGCCTGTTTGTTCCATCGTTTCCATCGGGCTCTGGGAAAGAAATGTTAGATTACTGCAATGACAAGTTTGTGACAAGCAAGTCATTTGTGCAACTGGTGCGCTCCTGTTTTTATCTGTTTACCATTCAGACTTGTGAATGCCATTTCAAGCACTTACAGGATTTCTGGCTCCCATTAAGGGGAAATGGTTCCTCCATGTTTAGAATTTTCTGCCTCAAAGAAAATTGCTAAGCAATTATTTATTCCTGTGGTCACAGTGTCACACAAAAGCACTCTTGAGTTGTTTAGTTGGACTCTGAATCATGAAATGGAGTCCTGTAGACTGGATAGCTTGGAGCATCAGGAATTTCTTGTCTAGTTTATTGGAATGACTACAAAGCAAGCCTGTGAGAGTCAATAAAATTGTGGCCAGCTTGAAATACCTTGCTCTTTTGCTCCAGGATCATATATCAAGGCCATATGCTTCAAGGCACATAAATTCACTTGTAATGAGTGGATCCTGAGAAGCCAAGGCCTGACTATGTCACAGACACTGACATGTGATCTAACATATGATGGTGACAAGGACTGCTTTAACTGTTGAGAAGGGAACTTACACAGCTTTCTCCCTGTATTCTGTGGGTAAGCAGAGGGCCAGTCCAGATCCAGAAAACATTTTAAGCATGTGGTTAAAAAGAAAAAGTAATATCATAATATAAAATTTACTGGGGATCATCCTCTCTAGGATGACTTTTTCTCAGTAAATGGAGATTCTGGCAGATTTTTAGATTGAGATTTCAAGACTGATTCACTGGATTCCTCATCTGAGATTACCAAGTGACTTTTGGTGAGTCATTTTAACCTCCTGGGAAGAGGGTATAAAATAATAATACCTTGTTCACTCAATGTGAACTGGGCTCAGGGTCAATATTATCAGAGATGAAGAGTGCCTTCAGAGTTCAAGGACAAGAATAGTATTTCCTAAAAGCCATGTATTTTTTTTATGATTTAAAAATATTTGCACACTGTTAGCACTGAATTTACAAATAATTGTAGGTAGACCTTTCAAAGAACACAGAAGCATGAAGTTTTTGAAGCAGACAGATACCATGGTATCTGAGGAAGTAGGTCAAAGCTGAAACAGTGTGGAATGTCAAGGACCAGACAGAAAGTAATGACGTAAAATGAGGCAGAGCTTGGTATGGGTGACCAGACAATGTTACGGAAATGGATAACAGTCCTCACTGAATGAAGATTTTATTGTCAATAATTATTTGCCAGACACTACATGTGTTACACAGTTTACATGTGTAATATAGTCTTTACATGAGCTCAGTGGTATATGCACTATAATTTTTTTAACATGTGGAAACTGAAACTTAGAGAAATTTAAATTACGTTACCATAAATCTGTTAAGTAGCCCAGATTTGAAACCAGCTTTCCTCACTCTTAAGCCCTTATACTCTTAACCACTGGAGAACTAAAGTCATTTCCACTGCCTTCAGAAGATTTTTCTCTCTCTGGTGTACTGGAAAACCTTTTAATCTGTAAATGTAGATATTCAAGATTTCATATAAAAGGACCAGTGAGAATATTCTGGCTCTAGCTCTATTGCCACCTTTCTTAGGCCCCTGGCAAAGCTGAGCCTCATCAAGATGTCATTCCTTTTGCCCCAGCCTGACCTATTCCTACTTGCATACCCTGGGGAAGAGGTGAAAGTGATTCTAACCTAATCACATATCTCTGCTGTGAAGGCAGGGTGTTTGGCTGCATCTCCTGTGTCCATGCCAGCTCCCTTCTCTCTCTTCATGTGTACAGTCTTTAGTTCCCCTTACTCTTCACTCCCGTATTACCTCCAGGGAGCCTCCTTTTGTCATTCTCTGCTATTCTTTTTAGGTGGGGGAAGGGGTGGACATCTTTTTTACCATGACAAGGATCGCTGAGATGGTATAAACTTCAAACTTTGCACAGAATGTATCCTTTGTTCAGTCTTCTGCTTTGTTTCTCTTTAATGATAGCTTTGCCACAGGTCCCATCCCTACGTACCTCGGAACTATGCAAATCAAACTGGTAATCGAGAGACTTCTAGGCAACTTGGCCTGCAAATGAGTATGTGTCCAAGAGGTAGGAACCTCTGAGGGAGGTGTGTCCTCTGAATATTATGTGTCTAATAGCTGTTTTCCTTGTAAGAGTGGCAAAGAATAAGGTCAGTGAAATCTGTATTGACATTCCCTGGTCTCTTTTTAGTGTGTGTTCAGAGTGGGTCACAAGAGCATTTAGCTCACACGAACTGTGCTTTGTTTGTTTTGTTTGTTTTTTATGATATTTCTACCCTTTTTGTTTGTTTGTTTTAGCTTCTAGGCATTTTCCCAAGAATAGGATTCTTACTTAAAAGCTACTCAAAAAGACCCCATGCATAATGTAAAATAATAGGACCAGCAATGTGTATAGAACCCTAAATAACCAGTGGCCTGAGTTTTGACCTAGTGCCTGAGTTTGCTCATGGCGGCCATTCAGCTTTTGCTGCACACCAACAGGGGGCATAGGGGGCTCAGCCTCACAGGCAACCCTATGCTGCTTTAGAACCCTTCTGTACAAAATTTGGCACCAAATAAGGTTCCTTATGTTGAACCTTAAGCTGTCTTTCTAAAATTCCCTTCATGGCTTCTAGTCTTTTCTCGCACCACCTTTCAATCCTGAGAGCTTTAGGGGATCCATAATTTAATGGCTCATTTAAAGATACCCCTTGTGCATATCATATACCAGTAAGTGGGTTTAGATTGTCCTGCTTTGTCCTTTTCTCCTCACCCCACATGAGTTAAATTCCCACTCTATTCCTCTGACAATGCTGGAAGAAATGAAAGTCAGTCAGTCTACTAAGTTTTTCATTTCCATTTGGATGTAGACAACATGTGTGGCAAAGAATTCTTAATCTCTTCGATTTTCTGTCCTAATCTGTGGAAAATCTTGCTAGACAACCTCAGGCAGATTTGACGGTTATAGCTATTTATAGGGTAACCATATAATTTATTGTCCAAACCAGGACATATTTTGTGAAAGGCCTCTGTGAATAATTGTATCAAGACCATAGTCACAAGCCAGAATTGTCCTAGGTGAATCTATACAGTACCTTGCACATGCCTTTACTCCAGTACATATCTCTTTGTACCAGAGTTACCTATTTACATGTCTGTTTCTCTCACTAGTCTGTGAACACTCTTTACTGATGGAAACTTATTTACCTGTGTACCTCCAGTTCCTAGATGAGTGCTAGGCAAGTAGAAAGAGTGTGGCAGATTTTTTTTTTTTTTCCTAATTGAGGATGTCTTTCCCCTAATCGCATTTTGTGGGCCTCTGCCCTTTTTTTTTTATAGCAGATACCACCAACACTTACTGGCTTCATGTTTTGGGGATGAATCAAAAACATTTCACTTAGTACAGCAGGAAGGGAATGATGTAAGTTTAAGGGTAATGGGTTTGACTTTGAGTACTGACAGCAACAAGCAGAAGGTGAAATGTGATAACTTTTCCACTAACAGTTTATAACTTTTTACAGAACACTGAACAATATGCTCTAATCTCTTTGTTCACAAGCACATTTTTTTCAGCAGATGTACTACAGCAACTGTAGTAAATCAGTTGTTAAAGGAAATGATCAGAACCTAGTGTGATGGCGACATATGTGACCATATGTAACAAAGATAATGTCCTGTGATTCCTGAGAATTGGCCACTAAAACCCTGGTGGTACTGCTATTGCTTTCACATACGCCAAGCACATTGAGAAGTCCCTGCGGCTTCCAGCAGCTTTGCCTCTGAATAACAGTGACTTTAAAACAGAGAGAGAAGTTGGGGCGCCTGGATGGCTTAGTTAGTTAAGCTTCTGACTCTTGATCTTGGCTCAGGTCATGATCTCAGGGTTGTGAGATGGACCCACACCCAGTGTGGAGCCTGCATAAGACTATCTCTCTCTAAAAGAGAGAGAGAGAGAGAGAAGAAACTCCTGAAAAATGTGAACCACCTAGAGAAATCATTCCTTCTCTTCTCCCTGACACATGTAGATTGTTACAGGAAGATGTGAAACTATCAGGTTTAAGCTAAAGAGCTTCACAGAAGACAGTCCCACAACTTCCCTTTCAGTATTCAGAAGGCTTATTATCAAGAACCTACCTCATTATCAAACCTATAGATTTTCTGCCATAGGATAAGCATATTTTATTACAATGGGTCCTCAGTGAAGAAAAGAGAGAAAGTCTAATTTCTTATTTCCCTTAACTTGCTTAAAAACTGGTATTAGCTCAGTATCTCAACCTTCCTTTTTCTAAGATGTGTAAAAAAAGTCTCAATGTCTTTGACTTTTCCTTAAAGAACATTTTTTCTCAAAATGTTAAATTTAAATTTTATTGGGAGGGGTTTTATAACTCTTTCTCTCTAAGATGCTCATTCAAATTTTAGTGAATTCAGAACAAGCATGATTAAGTGTCTGATCTATGCTCAGAGGAAATAGTAGAAATGTCTGTATTTTGCATGCTTCTTATACATTTCACTATTACAGCTATTTTTAAATTTCTGTTTTACCTCTCACACTCTTGATTAACTTTCTATGCTCTACTTCTAGATGCTATTTTGCCCACAGAGCTAGTCATTCTTTATTTTCAGTCCATCAGTGACATTTACCAAACCATCATGGGTAATGGAAAATACAAGACTTAAAAGAAGATTCAGGAAAACACAGTTAGATGCCTTCCCTTGCAGACTCTTTAATTTGTGGAGAGAGAAGAAATGTTCCACATAAAGTAAGCAACATGGATATGTATATTCAGGTGTGTGGTATTAGTTTAGCAGCTATTAACATATGCAAGCTAGTACAGTTATTATGAAATTCTCTCTCTCTATATTTATATGTGGTGATGGAGTAGTGGAATGAACTGCCACTTGGGAGGTTTGTTTTCCCTCCTGTGAAGAAGGCTAACATTAATCGTTATTTAATGACATTCTATTTATTTACTGGTTTACTGAGTGTTTATTTCAAATGACTGTCCTCTCTCTGAAGTCTCAAATTATTGCTATTTGGCCACTGTGCATAAAAGTACCATACTTTGAAAGCATGTATTCCCTGTCCTCAACATCTAAAATAGTGATTTACAACCATTTAGAATCTCTGGTGTCCTGTTGTTAATGTGATTTTGCATTACTTTTCCCTGCTTACTCCTTCTTAAAATATAATTTTAAATTAAAATGGCTTTTGTTTTGATATATCGAAATGCTACTGATAATTTAGACCACACTGAGTTTGTTCATATTGGAAACCATGTGTCTAGATAATCAAGGTAATCAAAGACCAGAATCCAGGACAGACACCAATGGCATACCATTTCTACATTTCTCCATATTGACTGGTCCCCTAATAAACATTTCCTTAGAATTCTAAAGTGCCTGGCACCAAATAAATAGATTAGAAATTTGACTGATTGTCATTTGAGATAAAATTTAAAGCTCTGCTAGTTAAGTGGAGTGAGATCATAACTCTAGCTTTGCCTTAGTTCACCAGAACTCTCATTGGGCCAAGAAAGAAAACACATTAGGATGACATTGGGTTGGTTATTACCTAGTGTCCTAGCATTGTCAGAAGACTGGCAAATCAGTTTACCAGGGTTTACCTGGGATATTTCCTTGCATGGAGGTTAGATTCCATGTCAATAACTTGCAGATAGAAGTATTAAAATAGTTGTTTTCAGGTACAGTTTCTCAAATAGTGAGTTTCATTTTGGCAGAGAAGAGACAATGAAGGTAGATGTGAAAGTGTCATCACCCACAAGCTGAGCTAGAGCATAACTGCAGCCTTCCTGGGTGATCGGCCACAGAGCACCATTTATGGCTAAGAGTTTGAATTTCTATATTGATCTTATTTTTAAATTGCACTTAATATAAATATAACAATGTTTTAAATAAGCAGCTCATTTATTAAATTTCTAGAGAATCGTCCTCTAAAATACTTAGTCCTATCTATTCTTTTATCCAACCTATTCTCAATTTTTTACTAGCCTATTCTTTTTATATAATTTTATTCTATAAAGGTCTTTGGTGTATTTTCTAAAGGCATAATCTATTCTTATACCTGTTATAATTAACTTAAATCTATTAATCTAAGCCCTAATCTAGTCTATTCCGAGGATACAGTTCTAAGAGATTCACATACAAAACCGAACATTCATTACTTCCGGACACATAAATGGTCACTGGATCCATGACTGCTAGTTAAGCAGGTAGCTTTAAAGTCACTATTACATGAGTAGAAACTGAAAAGTATATACTTTGTAATTATTGGGGAAAAGAGGGCTTTGATTACAGAGAAGCATATAGTTATTTCAAAAGCTCACTTTTTTCAAAAAGAACAAAGGCAATGGTCCCCATTCTGTCGTATGTACATCCAAAATTCAGTATTCGCTTTTTCTTCGCACTAGATCTGGAGGTGAGTCCTAAAAAGTACTCCTTAACACTTCTTACTTGGGGTCCTTTTAAGTTGAAAGTTGGCAAATAGACTTTTATGAAGGTCAAGGTAGTAATCGTTATATAAATCATTCAGTCATTCTTAAACTAAGAATAAGAATAACAATTTATTGGCTAAAAAATAGAGGGAGACAGATTTCTGAGTAAAGATGTCCCTGAGACGGCGTCATAATAAAACTAGACCTAGATAGGCCATTTACCTCTTGTACCTTTTGGGGTGGGAGTTGTGGGTCTCTCTTGGAGTGATATTTATCACCAACATACCTCATCTCCATAACAATAGCAGATTTCACTTTATGTAAACAACCCCTTCAAGTATTCTTTTGCTTATTAGC
The DNA here is from genome assembly GCF_002201575.2 of Neomonachus schauinslandi. Taxonomy (NCBI): domain Eukaryota; kingdom Metazoa; phylum Chordata; class Mammalia; order Carnivora; family Phocidae; genus Neomonachus; species Neomonachus schauinslandi. Next base: position 58,908,641 of record NC_058403.1, read on the forward strand.
CATCCAGGCAGGCAGCTATTTCTTTTCTGCCAGGGATAGCCAACGCAGAAGAGTCAATTTATGCGCCTTCCTTGCTGAGGTGGGATCAGAGGTATTTCCTCAGGACTTCTGTCCCACTGTCCTCATTTCTGTCACTTCATTCTGTGATCAGTAGACAAAATATACACCAGCAAAGAAAGAGCTAGGATTTCTAAGGAAGAGCAAAGAAGTTGCTAGGATTTCTAAGGAAGAAGAACCCAAATCTTTCCTGCTTTAGGCAAGAGAACATTTTAGTATTAACGGAAAGATATGGTTAAATTGCAGCCCATCAAATTTCAACTACAGTTCCAAAGTGTGTCTAAAGTGATCCAAAAGAAAACAAAATTCCTTCTGTCCTTAGCTATAAATTCTGCAGGATGATTCTATGTTCTCATCTTATTCTGGTTTCTTCCTCTGTCCCAGAAAGGATTAGTGTCTAACATTAAACAAACAGTATATAATAAAGAACAGATATAATGTATATTCATAAAATTCTGAATCCACAGCAAGAGGAGGTTAAGTTCTTAGCCTAGCAGATGAGTCTTACTGATAGCAATAGAGATGTTTCTAATTCGTTCATGGAAGGTGCTGAAAATGTTCTCTATTAAATCTTGAAGTTTTGGTAGTATAAAAATCTTTTTTTTTTAAGATTTTATTTATTTGAGAGAGAGAGAGAATGAGAGACAGAGAGCACGAGAGGGAAGAGGGCAGAGGGGGAAGAGGGCAGAGGGGGGAAGCAGACCCCCCGCTGAGCGGGGAGCCCGATGTGGGACTCGATCCCGGGACTCCAGGATCATGACCTGAGCCGAAGGCAGTCGCTTAAGCAACTGAGCCACCCAGGCACCCCGGTAGTATAAAAATCTTAAGATTACTGCCATATATTGGATTTTTCCCCCTCTTGTGTGGAACCACAAAAACAATCTAAGTATAGACAGAGGCAGGAGAGCATGTTTATTTCTTCATTAGGATCCATACATGTTACTATATTTTTTTGTAAATGAATTATGAAGAAAAAGACTAAATTCCTTGGTGCAGGCCATGTTGCAAATCCATGTATACCTATGCTTTTCTTTTTCCTGTTCTCTCAATCCTTGTGCCTATTTTTCCTTTTTGAATTCAAGACCTGCACTTATACTGTCAGATGATTTTTGGTGGCTGGAGTCCTTGTGACATTTTTTTGTCCACCCATGCTGTCTAGTTTAATATGACACTCCCAAGAGGCCTTCATCCTATCAAAGATGATGACTGATTGGACTTAAACAACAATTTACATATTATGACATAAAATCTGGAGGCAGCATTTATAGCTGATCAAGTGAACTTTTAGCCTTACATAAGATTCATAATTATGAGGCAAATAAATAAGTGTATTTCCTTCTCTGAAATACAACTAAAGGCCCTAGAAGTCCTGAGTTTGTGTTCAGTTGTACTGAAACTGCATTAATGCTGTTCATTAGGTACTTTTTTTTAGTCCTAACAAGAAAATTTGCCATGGTATACAGCGGATCCTATATGAAAACAAGTACTCATATGTTAGGGATCTGAATTGAAAATCCAGAATGGGAAAGATCTGTGAATGAAATGAAGCTTGAGTGAATTCATTCAACTTAGGAGTTATTACTGGTCCAATGAGTCCAAGGAAGCAGCAGTTAATAATTCCATCCAGAGGCATCAATAGTTCCAGAATAGTCTCTTGGATATAGGAAACCTGGATTATTTAATCTGAGCATGACCTAAAGCTTGCAAATCCTTTTGTACCTATCCTAGGTTGGATGCAGATCTTCAAGGTAAGACTGGTCGGTGGTAAACTCTCATCTTCCATGGTTCTTTCTTTAAAGTCCAGATTCCTGACATATTTTCATTATAGGATATGGTCATGATTACACATGGGTTGAGAGCACACAAAATTTCAGTAACTAAAATGTTGCCCTGCTATTGGTCTCTCTTACAAACCTTGAAAGGCCAATATGCTATTATCTAGGGCAGTTCATGGGAAAGTTGACATAATAATGCTTTAAAGATTTAATTTATAAATGGACCATTTCACTGATGAGTAGAAAGGATAACTGAGAAATGTTTGAAAATATAAATTGTTTTTGTTTCAGAGAATAATCTTTTCTTTCCAACCTAATAGTATTTCTTCTTTATGTAGCTAAATCACCTGAGGCTCATACATAAACTATGGAGACTTCACCTATAAAATCTCAACATATATATTTCTACCATAAAATAGCAACAACAATTTTAGTCCAAGTATAACCCAATCAAGAAAGAAATACCTAGAATATAATAAAGACTGTGTTGCTTATGCATATAGCTATATACTATAAAACCCAGCAAATCAAGATTGTACAATGATGCCATTTATTTCGGTTTCATAATAATATGTTTTAAGATTCCTATTTTTGTACACAGAGGGGAAAATGATATCATATAAATGAAGCATACAAACACAAAGGTGCAGCAGGTAAATGCAAGATGCCCATATACTGTCAACAAAGTCTTGCCAGTTGTAAAAGAAGTTGACATGCTAATATCCATTCATTCGGACTTGTTACTGAGACACCAAGAGAGTGATGGCTGGCAGGCAGTGCATTTAAGTGCGGTTACTGAGGCCCCCAAATATTGACAGAATGCCAGATTCCAAGAAACTATTGATGTACACAGCCAGCCACAGCTCCAGACACCTCTCAGACAGAGTCTTTAAATGTCACAGATAAATGAATTTTCATGAAACTGGGAGAGAGAAAGGAAGAGCAAGAAGAGAAAAAGAACACAGAATGAGAGGCAGGGTAAGAAGAAGAAAGAAGAAAATCGCTTCCATAACACTGGCATGAAAGCATGCGGCATCTCATCTCTAAAGCGCCTTGCAAATGATGTGGAGCAAACCTTGTGAATGTATTCTGTGTTACCAAAGCACTCAATGCCTTTAATAATTCCATTGTGTAGTTAAAAAGTTAAGGTGGATACTTGTTTTAGAATAGCTTCAACAAACTATTTCTGAACAAAATAGAATTCAAATATAAAAACTGCAAAACTCAATCTTAGAAAAAATTCAAAAGAAAGGAACCACAGGCACAAATAAACATGAGTACGTCTCCTAAGCAGTTCTCCACATATTTTGGAGGTTAAAAGTCAAGGTGCCATGAAGTCTATTTTTTGCCAAGACACAGACATGTCCTCTGACAGTTTCCTTTCCAGAGTCCTACTGAAAGCAGTGACACCTAGTGGGTTTGTAACAACATATTAAGGAATACCTTCCTCCACCTCTTTCTCCCCGCCTTTCCACAGAAAACACCTCCCAGGGAAGCATATGAGGTGAGTCAGTTATTTGACACATGATTATGGAAATGAACCATGGCTATAACTAGAACAACCAAGTGTTCCTCAGAAATCATGTGAAATGCAATATATTTTAAATGTAAATGAAGCTTTTTTACTTTGAAAGTCTTCCATCTGCCTAGGGCACCTTCTCTTGACCTTGATGCACTGTGTCATTAAGAGCAACCACATATTCAAGGTTAGAATATGACTTGCTTGCGCATTTTCTTTTCTGTATTAGAGTTGTGCAATCTCCACATTTTACACAGAGCAATCATGCCAATGCCCACAAACAAAATTCTTCCTTCTATTCAAAAGCACACAGGTTAATTTTTTTTTTCAACCTGCAGCAATATGGTTTCAGAAAGCTTCAACTGCCTTTTTACTAGCATTACAAGTCTTGGTATGAATTATTTTCCTGCATCTGGCTCTGTCTTGGGTACCTGGGACCTTAGCAAGTACTTGGAGAATAAAGTTATGCAGCTCATATATTCAAAAGGGGGTTTTGTTTTTGCATCAACTTTTTAATGATTTCTTAGTAGTTTTCTTTGTTTATGTTAGGAGATAAAATGAAAGGAATTAGACTTCCTGCCATGGGAATAAAATTATTTTCTGTTCTTAGAGACTTATTTATTTTTCTTAAGACATAATTGGCATACATTATCATATTAGTTTTAGGTGTACAACGTGGTGATATGACATCTGTATACACTGGAAATGTTCACCACAATAAGTCTAGTTACCATCTGTCACCATACAAAATTAATACAATGTTATTGACTATATTCTCTATGCTTTACATTACATCCCCATGCCATTTAATTTATAACTAGAAGTTCATACTTCTTGATCCCCTTCACCCACACCTTCTAGCAACCACCAACCTGTGCTCTGTATCTATGAGTCTGAGTTTTGTTTAGTTTGTTTTGCTTTTTAGATTCTACATACAAGGGAAATCATGTGATATCTTTCTCTGACTGACTTATTTCACTTGGCATTATACCCTCAAGGTCCATCCATGTTGTTGCAAATGGTAAGATTTTATTTTTTTATGGCTGAGCAGTATTTCATCATGTATCCATACCACATCTTATTTATTCATTTATCTATGAATGAACACAGGTTGCTTCCATATTCAGCTATTATAAATAATGCTGCAATAAACATAATGGTGCTTATATCTTTTTATGTTAGTGTTTTGTTTTCTTCAGATAGATACTTCAGATAGATAGTAGTGAAACTGCTGGATCATATGGTAACTCTATTTTTAATTTTTTGAGGAACCTTCATACTGTTTTCCATAGTGGCTGCACCAATATACATTCCCACCAACACTGCACGGGGGTTTCCTTTTCTCCATATCCTAGCCAATACTTGTTATTTCTTATCTTTTTTATAATTGCCATTCTAACAGATATAAGGTGATATCTTGTGGTTTTGATTTGCATCTCCCTGATGATTGGTAATATGGAGTATCTTTTCATGCACCTGTTGTCCATCTGTATATCTTCTTTAGAAAATATCTATTTAGGTCCTCTGTCCATTTTTAAATTGTATTGTTTATTTTATTGTTATTGAGATATATGAGTTCTTTATATATTTTGGATACTAACCCCTTATTGGATGTATGATTTGCAGACATCTCCCATTCAGTAAGTTGCCTTCTATTGTTGATGGTTTCTTTCACTCTGCAGAAGCTTTTTAGTTTGATATAGTCCCATATGTTTTCTTTGGCTTTGGAGTCAGATCCAAAAAACCATCACTAGGACCAATGTCAAGGAACTTACTGCCTATGTTTTCTTCTAGAAATTTTATGGTTTCAGGTCTTAGAGTCAAGCCTTTAATCCATTTTAACTTTTGTATATAGTGTAAGATAATGGTCCAGTTTCATTTGTTTGTATGTAGCTGTCCAGTTTTCCCAACACCATTTATTGAACAAACTGTCCTTTCCTCATTGTATATTCTTGCCTTCTTTATTGTAGATTAATTGCCCATATAAATGTGGGTTTATTTCTGGGCTCTCTATTCTGTTTCATTGATTAATGTGTCTGTTTTTATGCCAATATCATACAGCTTTGTTCTTCTTTCTCAAGATTTCTTTGGTTATTCAGGGTCTTTTCTGGTTCCATATGAATTTTAGAATTATTTGTTCTAGTTCTGTGAAAAAATGCCATGGAAATTTTAATAGGGATTTCACTGAATCTGTAGATTGCTGTGGGTAGTATGCACATTTTAACAATATTAATTTTCTCAATCCACAAGCACAGAATATCTTTCCATTTATTTGTGTTTCCTTCAATTTCTTTCATCAGTGTTTTACATAAGTTTTCAATGTACAGGTCTTTCATCTCCTTGGTTAAATTTATTCCTAGATATCTTATTCCTTTTGAGAATGGTATTTTTCTCTTGATTTTGGTTTCTGGTATTTCATTATTAGTGTATAGAAATGGAACAATTTTGTGTATTAATTTCTTCTATGACCCCATAGTTGTAGTTGTTCAGTAACATGTTTAGTCTCCAGGTACTTGTAGTTTCTTTAGTTTTCTTGTAATTGATACCATTGTGGTCCAAAAAGACTTCTGGCATGATTTCAGTCCTCTTTAATTTAATGAGGCTTGTTTTGTGGCCTAACATATGATCTATCCTGGAGAATGTTCCATGTGCAATTGAGAAGAATGTGTATTCTGCTGCTTCTGGATAGAATGTTCTGTATATATCTATTAAGTCCATCTGGTCTAATGTGTTAAGGCCAATGTTTCCCTATTGATTTTCTGTCTGGATAATCTATTCATTGATGTAGGTGGGGGTGTTAAAGTGCCCTACTATTATTATATTATTGCCAAATTCTCCCTTTAGGTCTGTTAATATTTGATTTATATATTTTGGTGTTCCTATGTTAGGTTCATATATACATTTGCATGGTTTATAAGCTGGGTTGACCCCTTTGTTTATCATTATGTACCATCCTGCCGCTCTTTGTCTTTGATTACAGTCTTTGTTTTAAAGTCCACCCTGTCTGATATGGGTATAGATATACCAGCTCTCTTTTTATTTTTATTTGCATGGAATATCTTTTTCCATCCCTTCACTGTTAGTCTGCATGTGTCTTTACACTGAAGTGAGTCTCTTGTAGGTGCATATAGATGGGTCTTATTTTTTTTTTATTATTCATTCATCCATTCTTTGTCTTCTGATTGGAGAATTTAGTCCATTTACATTTAAAGTAATTATTTATAGCTACGTCCTTATTGCCATTTTGTTAATTGTTTTCTGGTCGTTTTATAGTTCTTCTGTTCCTTCCTTCTCTTGCTCTCTTCCTTTGTGGTTTGATGACTTTCTTTAGTGGTATGCTTAGATTCTTTTCTCATAATCTTTTGTGTATCTACTATAAGTCTTTGCTTTGTGGTTACCATGAAGCTTACAGAAACAACTTATATGTGTAACAGTCTATTTAAAGTTGATAACAACTTAAGTTTAAACACATTCTAAAGCTCTATGTTTTTACTCCCCACCATTTCATATGTTTGATGTATATTTTACATCTTTTTATTTATGTCTCCCCTAACTAATTATTATAGTTTTAATTTTACTCTTTTGTCTTTTAACTTTCATAGTACCTTTGTAAGTGATAAATCTACTACTTTATATTTGTCTTTTCCAATGAGATTTTTACTTTCATAGGTTTTCTTGTTATTAATTAGTGCCATTTCTTTGTAGCTTAAAGTCCCTTTAACCTTGCTAGTAAGGCCAGTTTAGTAGTGACAAACTCCTTTAGCTTTTGCTTGTCTCTTTATTTCCCTTTTGCATCTGAATGATAGCCACGCTGGGTATAAAGTATTCTTGGTTGGAAGTGTTTTCCTTTCAGCACTTTGAGAATATGTTATTCCACTCTCTTCTGGTGTGCAAAATTTCTTTCCTTTTTTGTTTTTTTTTTAAAGATTTTATTTATTTATTTGACAGAGAGAGAGACAGTGAGAGAGGGAACACAAGAAGGGGGAGTGGGAGAGGGAGAAGCAGGCTTCCCATGGAGCAGGGAGCCCGATGCAGGGCTCGATCCCAGGACCCTGGGATCATGACCTGAGTCGAAGGCAGACGCTTAACGACTGAGCCACCCAGGTGCCCCTGGTGTGCAAAATTTCTACTAAGAAATCTGGTGATAGCCTTATGGGGTTTCCCTTGTAATGTTACTGTTTTTCTCTTGCTGCTTTTAAGATTCTCTCTTTATCATTAACTTCTGATATTTTAATTATAATGTGTTTGTATGGATCCTTTTGGGTTCATCTTATTTTGAACTCCCTGCACTTCCTAGACCTGGATGTCTGTTTCTTCCCTAGGTTAGGGAAATTTTCAACCATTATGTCTTCAAATAAGTTTTCTGTTACTTTCTCTCTTCTTTCTGGGACCCCTATAATGCAAATGTTATTCTGCTTGATGTTGTCCTGTAGGCCCCTTAAGTTGTCTTAATTTTTTTTCTTTCTGCTGCTCTGTTTGGGTGATTCCATGCTTTGTCTTCCAGCTCGCTAATCCATTCTTCTGTTTCATCCAGTCTGCTGTTGAATCTCTACAGTGTATTTATCAGTTCAGCTATTGTATTTTTGAGTTATGTGACTTCTGTTTGGTACTTTCTTTTATTTTTTTTATCTTTGTTTAAGTTCTCAGTATGTTCATCCATTCTTTCCGCATTTGGTGAGCATCTTTATGACCATTACTTTGAATTCTTTATCAGGTAGATTACTTATCTACCTATAATTAAGGTCTTTTTCTGGGGTTTTGTCTTGTTCTTTCATTGAAACATCTTCTCTGTTTCTTCATTTTGCTTGACTTTCTCTGCTTGTTTTTATGTATAAGGCAAAACAGCTATCTCCCTCAGTCTTGAAGGAGTGGCCTATGTGGGTAATAAACTTTATTGTTCAATTTTGCCTAGTTCTTGGTTGTCCCTCAAACATTTCTAATTCTCTAAACCACTTGATTTTCTTGATATGTCCCCATTGTTGAAGGAATGCCAAGATCTGTCAGTGTTCCAAGGGGAGGAATTTAATTGAGCACCTAGTTTCAGGATGATTGAAAGCCAGACCCTCAGACAGTAGCTTTTAAAGTATATAAACATATATAGTCCTTTGGCTCTGCAATCATAATCCCTGCTGGTCTCCAGACCAGGAGTTCTGGAGGTGTCCATTGGGCAATAGTTGCAAAAATTGGGGCTCCAAATGAGTGCATAGGCTCCTTTCTGGAGTCTTGTCAATCTAGTGAGGCCAAGGGGGTGTACAAGGATGGTGCTTCCCTGCTTATGTTCCCTGGGAGCACCGTATTAGTTTTTAGATGTCAAGGAAAACTAAAGCCTATCCCTTAGGCTGAAGCTTCAGGCTAAGTATATAGGCCTTTTACACAGGAAGACTGGGGTTATGTTTTAGTCTGCTGTCTGTTCAGTGCCCTGGGAGTGGTGGACAGTCAAGAACTATCTTTCTGAATCCATGGAGTTCAAGAATGCCAGCACCCTTGGCCTCCAGGGCCAGGCCATCAAGGGACATCCCCTGTGTGGACTGGTACACCCCCTGGCTTTAGTTAGGCAGTTGGAGAGTATAAGGACAGGGCACACTTGCCAGCTTCAGAAAGGCAGCAGGTAAATGTCTTGACTGGGCACACCCATGGCCTCAAGAATGCAGTGGAACAGTGTCTTGTCTGTGTGCCAACTTTAGGCTGAGAGCATATTGCAACTGTGCTCACCAGCCCCAGTCTGGGAGTGAGGTAGTCCTGCAACCACCTGCACTCTCCTGCTTCAGCAAGGCAGCAGAATAGTGCTGTGAGCACTTGCCCTGCCTGTCTTATCAAGATGGTTGGAGGGTGCCATGTCTGAGCTCACCTGTCTGTGCCACAGGGTTGGTGGAGAGTGTAAAAATAGTATCTCCCAGGGCCTCCACCTGGCCATATTTCAAGTGACTCCTGCTGCTCTAGCATAGGATTTCAAATTAGCAAATAAATGTCTTTATAGTCCAGGTGCTTTTCAAACTGCTGTTTTTCCTCTGGATATCAGGGCAAATGAGATAGCATGTGAACCCTTTAAAAGGGTCAGCCCTGTTGGTTTTCTAAGCCAGAAATTTGGGGGGCTCATCTCTCGTACAGATCCCAGGGGCTGGAGCATCTGATGTGGGGCACCAACCCCTCACTTCTCCGGGAGAAGTGCCAGACTGGTGAGATCCCTCCCACTCTGGGTTGCTACACGGGCAGTGGGGTTTTTGGTGAGACTATGTCTCTGCCTCTCTTATCCATCTCAATGTGGTCCTTTTATCCTTTGTTGTGGAGAACAGTTAATATAATTTTCAGATCTTTTTCAGAGGGAAATGATCCATATGAAGCTGTGGATTTGATGTGTCCATGGGAGGAAGTGAGTTCAGGATCTTCCTATACTGCCATCTTGCAGAAGTCCAAAGACTTTTGTTTTGAAGACAAAATGAGTTTTAACTCAATGGAAATTGCAGTAAAATCTCAGCCACTGTAATCAGTGACTGCATTAAAAGTCTCTAGAAGTATGCCAACTTCCTGTGAGGCCATAATTCAGCCAGGATTACAAAGAAACACTATCCACTTTGCCTGTGGCCATTCTGACATTTTATACTGTAAAATTATAGATCAAGGCAATCATCTCTAATATGTTACACACAAATATACACACATACATAGATACACATAGAGTGATTATTCTCCTGTGACCATATAATAAACAGAAAGGTTTTAGTTTACTCTAGGATAAGGTCTAGCAAACACATAAAAAACATATTAAATTTTTCTGATTATAAACATAATAGTGTTCCCCAAATATTCAGTGACTGGTTAAACAACTGTGGTACATCCCTATAAGGAATACTATGAAGTTGCCAGAAAAGAATAAGATAGATTTATATGTTATATGATAAGATATATGACATATATAATAAATCCTCTTGTATGAATAAAATGAAGACATATGTGTATATATACTGGCATATACATAAACATCTTTTTTGTGGAGAATATACAAGACACTTTTGATTGGAGGGACAAGGAGATATTTACTTTTGATTTTATATATTTTTCTATTCTGTTTGAAATTCTTTTTTTTTTTAAGATTTTATTTATTTATTTGACAGAGACAGACACAGCGAGAGAGGGAACACAAGCAGGGGGAGTGGAAGAGGGAGAAGCAGGCTTCCCGCGGAGCAGGGAGCCCGATGTGGGGCTCGATCCCAGGACCCTGGGATCATGACCTGAGCTGAAGGCAGATGCTTAACGACTGAGCCACCCAGGTGCCCCTCTGTTTGAATTTCTAATTATATGCTTAAAAAATAACGCCAGTAAGAATATTTGAGTGACAAGGTTATGAGGAATATTTTCTTTATTTTTCCTCTGTATTAAAAAACTTGTATGATATTTTAAAATGAATCATCTCTAAAATAGATTATATAAAAGTAATTCATGTTATAAAAAATTTGAAAGCACTAAAAAAAGCCTTAAAAAACCTTGTAATTCTCTGGCCCAACAATAACCACCATTGAATTTTTGGTGTCCAGTTTGTGAAGTCTTTTCTCCCCTCAACTTTGGGGAAAGTAGAAAGATTCTTTACATTCTTTTAGGTGGAGGGGCCCAGAACAGCATTATGAGCTGTTCTGCTATATATCTTCCTGGACACCCTCCATCAGCACACTGTTTTTGATTGCTAGGATGCTGTTGGAGCAGCACAGGATATATGTAACATTTCTCAAAATTGGACAGGTCTTCCTTCCTGGTATTGCTCCCTGAAATTCATGATCCCTGCACCACTTCATAATAGTATCTGGAATCTCATTATAGAGACCTTGTGATCTCCATGGAGTTGGAAGCAAAAGTAGCATCATGATGCTCTACAATTATTATAGTGTTTGTACCAAAATAGTTTCTGGAGGGCTCAGAAATGCTCTGTTTTCTGAACATAGAGATGCTTCCCTACAAGGTACTTGTGCATTAGAATTTCTTCAAAGCTAAGGAAGTTGAAAGAAGAACATAGAGAGGTGATATACTTGGTATTATTTCTCAGGTAATTTACTTATAGATTATAATACCTTTCAGTACTTTATTTGTTGAGGATTATTTTGTGAGGATGGGTATTAACTCTCTCTTCCATGCAAACACTCATCTTTTAAGTACCTTATCCTCTTTTCAACAAATTTAAGAATTCTCCCACCTTTGTTGTTGCTGTTCTTAAAAATAAGATAATAATGATAATCATTATTTTTATTATGGCTAATGTTCATTGATTGATTTTATGGGTTGGGCAGTTTACTTACACTATTTTTATTTAATTCTCAAAATATCACTTTTCTGGTTGTTCTTGTTATTACTGTTATTTTATATATGAGAAAACCCAAACTTAGAAATGTTGAAAAACTTGTCAAATGTCACAAATTCATTAACAGGCAGATAAGACTCACATTTACCTTGCGCTGATTGAAACCTCCCTTAAGATCATTTTTTCAGAGTAGGTTTACATGACTTCTTACTCAGAAGTGCAAACCATGCCCAGAGCTTTCTTTTTTGCTTTCTTATCTTTCTATTACTGTGTGTGTGTGTGTGTGTGTGTGTGTGTGTATGAGAGAGAACTCCAAATAAAATGTTATAAAATTTCTTTCTCTAGGACTCCATTTTCCTCACCTTTAAAACGGATAGCACCTACCTCAGAGATTTATTACTGGGACCAAATGAGATAATATAGTGAAAGCACTTAGTACACCTAAAATAAAACATTATCATTATTGCTATACATGTTTCCCTCCTTTGCATAATGGATGTGTTCTGGAGAAGGTGATTATGGAAATATATAGGCTTAACTTCTATTATCAAATCACAGAGCAATTACATTATAAAATCATAGAAAAAGATTCCTAACAGATTGTGATGAAGACTTGATATAAGGCAGGGGTTCAAGTGAAGGTTGTGTCTATGAGTGTTATACTGGAAGCAGTCTGTGTTGACATCACTTCTAGAGCCTCTTGTCTCCCTCTCCTCAGCCTCCTTGTTCTGGTAATTCCTGAATCTACTGCATCAGTTTCCAGAGATTATTTCATTCTTTTCTTTTTGCTGGTTATGAGGTCCAGTGGCATTTGTACGAAACAATACTTTACCTGACAGCCCTATCCCACACATGATATAAAATAGTTAGAAAATTCCTTTAATTTGAGATTTACAATTAGATAAATTCATTAGTAACCTACTTACTTTGTATGTTTGATAAGTTTCAGTAATATGTATTAATAATACTTGTATTAGATTCATCATATTCATTATATTGAAAGCCTCCTGGGTCAGGAACCATGTCTTCTACCTTCTTGGAAACCCTATACTTACTAACAAGTCCTATAAATAAAATGCAACTTTAAATAGTACTGACTTCACCTTCAACTCATAACTAAACCTGACTCTGGGCTTGAAGTGCTATTTTCTCTCTCTAGTCTCATCAGACATGAGTGTGTTATGTTACTGACTGAGGCCAAGCTATATGCTCCCACAATTCACTTCTTTTTAACAACCAGCTGCATCTTGGTGCTTGCTTTTTCATGAAGAACTAGGACTTATGCTTAAATTAATGCCTCAGTTCTTCTTCTCTCAGGACATCGTTTATTTGTGGAAAATATTCAGAAAGAATGGAATTTTAAAAATAGGCCATCTGTTGCTCAGATCCTGAGAAAAGCAATGATGTTTGAAAACACTAGGTTCAACTAATCAGGAGCATAAAAGCCTTATTAAATGTATTAGCTTTCTTATGCTTAGAGCTCAGGTAGGAAACAAGATCCAACCTTAGCATGCCAACAGGTATCAAGTGAGAGAGGTCAACAGAGTCTATACCCTTATGAGGTAGCTTGGACACATCAGCTAGAAGTATTCTTTATAAATTTTAAGAGGAAACCTTGTTCCAGATTATTTTACACATGATAGCAGCCTGGGAAACCACCAAATAGCCTCCCTGGTTCTAGACCAATTCAAACAAGGTAAATTTATATTTCATTTAATATTTTGTCATAAGCAGACTATAGGATCTACTCAAGATCACCTTTATTTTACTACTCATTCATATTTCCATAGCTGTTCTCTATCCCTATTTCACGAACATTTGTCCGTTTATTTATTATACAATAAATACCAAGTATCTTAGGAGAATGAGTAGATAGACATATGATAGATGGCTGATAAACAGATTGATAGAAGGGTAAATAGATAAATAATAGCTAACTAGATTAAATATGTATGAATCATGACCTTAAGAAATGGCTAAGGAAGGAAATTCCAGATGCAGAAGTACTGAAGAATAGATGGGATTTCAAAATATGGAAAGGAAAGAGAAAGCATTACAAGCAAAATAAACCACATGAACAAAAAGGTCATCATGCATTGGGTAAAGCAAATCATTTAGTTTGTGAAAGGGAGTAGCAAGAACTAAAATGGATAATTTTTAGGTAAATTAGGACTAGATAACAGGGAAACTTAAGTGCCAACCAAAGAACATTACTCTGTCAAGAATATAACTCCAGGGCGCCTGGGTGGCTCAGTTGGTTGAGCGACTGCCTTCGGCTCAGGTCATGATCCTGGAGTCCCGGGATCGAGTCCCACATCGGGCTCCCTGCTCGGCAGGGAGTCTGCTTCGTCCTCTGACCCTATCCCCTCTTGTGCTCTCTGTCTCTCATTCTCTCTCTCAAATAAATAAATAAAGTCTTTTAAAAAAAAAAAGAATATAACTCCAAAGAAAGTTCAGTAAACAACCCACTAGCATCATAATTTCAGCAGAGAATAACCTGTCACAGCCTCCGAGGTTTTGGACTTCACAGGGAGATGCTACATTAGTGGTAGATAAAAGGTCTTCATATCTAATGAGTCTTACTCCAGCTGAGATTAACATGCTTCATCTATTGAGCTTAATCACATCACATGACTTAAACAAGAATCTCATCAGCACCTAATCACATCAGCATTGGTCCTTCATTCTCAACAACAAATCCTATAGAGTTGCTTAAAGGCTGATGGTGAGTCTGGCTTAGATGAGAGAGGTGAGTATCTGCGTACATGTAAAATATTTGTAAAAAAGTTTGACATAAGCTGTCATTTGACCTTGAATAGAGCTAATATTTCATTAAGGATTGGTTACTCACCTATATTTAGTTCTGGTTTTCCCTATGATACAAATAGTCATTTCAGTGTATTTGGAACCCTGAGATATCCTTTAAGGTCCACTGCTAAATGTGTAGAATTCCTTGGTTCTAGACATCATAGAAATGTCCTTTTCACAACACTTTCCATCTCCTTCCCTCTTTATTGCTCACTATTGCACTTACTGACTTCTAATATACTTAATATTTTATGTGTGTATTTGTTTATTTTCTGCCCTTCCCCTCCAAATACTAGCTCTTTGAAGATAAGACTTTTTGTATTTGTCTAATTTGTTTACCCCAGAACCTAGAACAGATACTTGTTGGAAGACCACTTTTGAAAATGAAAGCAAAATATAGAAGAATTGTAAGCAAATATTAACTGGAGTATGGGGGGAAAAAGTTTTCTAACTAAAGCCTCCCTCCAAAAATTCATATATCATATAATTTGAAAATATCATCAACTAATAACTTCATGAACTCATTTTTTGTAGAACTCAAAGCACTTTCTAAAATGCACCTATTTGCTTTCTTACTGTTACTGAAATAACAGTCTCCTTTTTTCCATTTTATACAGATGGAAATCATGGCAAAGAGATGCTCTGGGATACAGCAAATGAATTCAGGGCCTCTGACTCCAAGGGCTAGGTTCTATACACTATTTTATACCAGTTTGTATTTTACAAGCAATAGGGGTTTAGTGCTGAATTGCATAATATACTAGAATTTGAAACCAATAAATAATGCTATTAGCTTATGGCCTCTCTACTAGTATACAGTCTTCTCACAGAAATGATGAAACAAAAAATAAAATAAAGAGCAATATAGAAAGAAGAAAGGTGAACACCTTAGAAAGTTAAACATGGTCATTTTTAAGTTTAATTTTAAAATCCAGATTGTTCTTTTTCATCATAATTGTACTGTATCTTACTGGCAGAAAGGAATGAGATTTAGTATACTATGCAAATGATAGTAGGTCCACCACAGCTGGAGCTTCTCTTTCCTCAGAGCCTCCTTTATCCTGAAA
Organism: Neomonachus schauinslandi; assembly: GCF_002201575.2. Classification (NCBI taxonomy): domain Eukaryota; kingdom Metazoa; phylum Chordata; class Mammalia; order Carnivora; family Phocidae; genus Neomonachus; species Neomonachus schauinslandi. The sequence continues at coordinate 58,924,154 of NC_058403.1, forward strand.
ATATCTTCTGGATTAAAAATCTCATTTGATAAATCATATTTTTCAATATAAAAATCCAAACTATCAAAGTACTAAAAGAAAACGTTGGTAAATCCTTTCATAATCTTGGCATGGGGAAGGGCTTTTTACCTATGACTCAATATCTAGAAGCCATAATAGAAAAGATTGCATTAAAAAAAAAAAACCTTCTGTATAGCAAAAATATATGCACCATAAACAGAGTAGTTTTTTAAAAAGTAAACTATGAAAGATATTTGCAATATTTTCATGTAGATAAAAGGATTTGCAATATTCATATGGATGAATGAATTATCTCCTTAATGTATAAATAGCAAGAAATCAATAAGAAAAAGACCAAGAATCCAAGAGAAAGAAGTAAAGGAGATGAACAGACACATTTAGAAAAATTAACACCCAAATTATCAAGCACATTAAAAGATACTCAGAATCACTCATAGTAAGGAAAATGCAAATTAAACATATAGTGAGATATCATCTTTTACCTATACAGTTGGCAAAAATCCAAAGTCTAAAAAGACACTATTTTGTTGAGGCTGGGGGTAAAGGGATACTTTCACTTATTACCAATGGGACTGCTCATTAATACAACCCTTCTGGAAATCAATTTGGCAAAATTTCTCGAAATTTAGGATGGATGTAACCCTTCAAACCAGCAATTTTACTTCTGAGACTTTATCCTGCTGAAAACCAGCACATCTACAAAATGATTAACGTACAAAGTTTTTCACTGGAGCATTGTTTGAAATCACGAAAACTGTTTATAAGTAGGGACTGGTAGAATAAACTATGACACATTTATGTAATGGGATACAGTACAGCTGAATAAAAAGTTAAGGTAGCTCTCCCTGTTTTGATATGGAAAGATCTCCAAGATATACTGGAGAATGTAAGATTGAGATGCATTGAAAAATGTGAGATTGACCAATTCAAGAATAATCTCGTATGAAAGTGAAAATGAAAGTTTCATGGCAATGATAAAATGGTTCCTGAGCTCCCCCATCTTGTAGCCACTGGTGCAACCAACATTTCAGCAGATGTGGCAAACCAGTATTTGGTTTCCTTGGGACTCGATCACCTTGATCCATAAAATGCTTCAGGTTTTTCCCTCCCTAGTTCAATAGCATTCTCATGATTTTATTAAATAGCTGCTCCTTTCTAGGCCCAGTGGAGTTACTAGTCAAATCTAAAATGACATTAAAATGTTGCAGTCATGGCATTATTAACAACAGCTAAATTATGGAAAGAACCCAAATGTCCATCGACTAATGAATGGATAAAGAAGATGTACTCAGCCATCAAAAAGAATGAGATCTTGCTATTTCCAACAATATGGATGGAGCTAGAGTGTATTATGCTAAGCAAAATAAGTCAGCCAGAGAAAGACAAATACCATATGATTCCTCTCATATGTGGAATTTAAGAAACAAAACAGATGAACATAGGGGAAGGGAAAAAAAAAAAAAAGAGAGAGCAAGGCAAACCATAAGAGTCTCTCTCTCTTTTTTTTTTTATCTTTAGATAAGATGCTCAGGGAAGGCTGAGACCTGGATGAAGAGAAAGAGCCAGCCATGCAAAGCTCAGGGAGAACAGCATTCCCAGCAGAGAAGAGCACTCAGTGTGCAGATAAGTCTATTCCAAAGAGTGGTTAAAAAAAAGATTTTATTTATTTACTTGACAGAGAGAGACACAGCGAGAGAGGGAACACAAGCAGCAGGAGAGGGAGAGGGAGAAGCGGGCTTCCTGCCAAGCAGGGAGCCGATGCGGGGCTTGATCCCAGGACCCTGAGATCATGACCTGAGCCAAAGACAGACGCTTAACCAACTGAGCCACCCAGGTGCCCCAAGAGACTCATAACTATAAAGAACAAACTGAGGGTTTCTGGAGGGGAGGTGGACAAGGGATGGGCTAAATGGGTGATGGGGATTAAGGAGGGCACTTGTGATAAGCACTGGTTGTTGAAAGTGATGAATCACTAAATTTTACTCCTGAAGCCAATATCACACTACATGTTAGTTAACTAGAATTAAAAAAATAAAAAATAAAATGTTGCAATCATGAACTTGTTGGAATAAATTCCATTTAAAAGCCCAGGATGAGGGGCGCCTGGGTGGCTCCACTGGTTAAGGGGCTGACTTTTGGTTTTGGCTCAGGTCATGACCTCATGGGTCATGAGATCAAGCCCTAAGTCACGCTTGGTGCTCAGAGGGAAGTCTCCTTGAAGATTCTCTCCCTCTCCCTTTTCTCCCTGCTTGCACTCTCTTTCTCTCTCTCTCAAGTAAGTAAGTAAGTAAAAAAATAAACAAATCTTTAAAAAGAAAAAGCTTGGGGTGATTCTCCGTATGATCTACTTTCCATGTGTTGAATGGAGATCTGGTTACCCACCTGTTGCTGTATAAGAAGACAACACATTTCTATGGGAGTTTAAGTGTATGAGATTATTAAAAATAATGAGTATAATATATTCATTTGCTAGATAATATTTATCCAGATTCTAAGGTACTCAGGAGGTATAATCAGTATGCATAGGATTATTAACATGAGGCAAAATACAGCATCAGGCTGATGATGTATGTTGAATACTTGGGGGTTCCTAAAGGAGAAGCCTATATAAACAGTATATTATAATTAATTATAAGTTTAATAACAACAGCCTAATTTTTGTATAATAAGCAACACATTTACTCACTGGTCAGAAATTACAGACTTAGTCCAACAAGCTGTTTCCCCAAAGGTTTCCTCATTTACAGTCAGAGTGTTATCTGGAACAATCTATAAAAGCTCCTAAATTTGACTCCCCATTTCTTTTGTCTTTTTATTTTTTTGGTAAACAGATAACTGATGAATTATCCATTCTGTGTAAGAATTTCTTCCTCTGGGTTGTTATTTATTTCAGGCAATTATGTAAAAACATGGAGAAAAAAAACCATGGAGGAATGTAGGGAGGAAGTATTGACTGATTGATTCTTTACTAATAAACATCCAATATGTTCTGGGTATTTTGCTAGCATTAAAGATACAGAGATAAAGAAACATAGTGCCTGCCCTCAAATATTTCAGTCTTTGGGGGAGAAAGGAAAGTAAAACCCAACTAATTATGACATAGGATGATAGCTGCTATACTTGAATTCAGCATAAATGGCTATGTGAGAACAGGGCATGGGACCCTAACCTTTAATGAGAAGGCTCAATAACAAGTGTAGAGGAGATGATGCCCGAGCTAAAACTTGTGTGATGGGAGGAGTTGATCAGGCAAAGACTAGAGAGGATGGAAAGAAATACCAGGTCATGGTAACAGCAAAAATACAAATTATAAAACTAAAAATTTTTTTAAATTACAGAGAAAGGTAGAGTATAATCCATTCAGGGAACCGTAGGTGGTTCCTGACAGAGTACTAGGTGATGTTTGGAAATAGCAGGAAATGAGGTTCCAGAGGTGGGTAGGGCCCACCCAGGTTGTGATGGAAGCACCACTTTAGATAAGATGCTCAGGGAAGGCTGAGACCTGGATGAAGAGAAAGAGCCAGCCATGCAAAGCTCAGGGAGAACAGCATTCCCAGCAGAGAAGAGCACTCAGTGTGCAGATAAGTCTATTCCAAAGAGTGGTTAAAGAGCTAGGGGCACTGATTCCTGGGTGTCAGAGATGAGCAGAACAATTCCAAATACTATTCCCCTGACTATTATCTAATCTCTTTTGTTGTCTCTGGAACCATAGCTCTTTCCCATCAATGAATTCATTCAGTCCCTGTAATCAACTCTGATTAGTGTTGTTTAACATCAATCTTTTCTACCTTTTTTCAAAGAAAGATACCAATCAGTTCTGCACACCCCTGCTTGTTAAAAGCAGCACCTCTCCTGCTGACTTACCGTTCTCTTAATCAAAAGGGCAGGAGGAAGCAGTTGGGATTCACTATTCTTTTTTTTTCTTTCAAAGTACACAAATGTCAACTTCCTCGAGGATGTTTGGCATAGCTGAGTTCAGTCATGTAATGTACAAAGTCAGCTGCATCAAAAGGCTGCAGACTGCCCACTGCTAAAATGGAGGGAGAAAAGGAAACCAAGGGCTTCTCTGAAGTGTGAACGAGTGCATAGGCCACTGTCACATGTGTATTTACACTGAGGACATGCTGGGCTGACAAGGGAGTTTAGGAAACGTAAACCTCTACCACTAGCCTTCTCTGTTTTACCTTCAAAACTCTGGAGCAGCATTTTCTCCCTTTCCTATTTTTACAGTTGCACCTACAATCCAAGTAGTTTTCATATAGCTTTGTAACAATCCCAAACCATGGCCATTTATATGTATTTAAAAATTATTTTCACCACCAGTCCTCCAACATTTAGCTGAAGGGTCTAATTCTCCTTGCCTCTATAAGACTTCAAAGTGTTAGCCCCTAGAACAGGCACCTGCACCAGGTTGTTCATTCAATTCATTCATTCATTCATTCATTCATTCATTCAATTATCTTACTCTCTTAACACATCACTAACCATCATGTGGCTTCAATATGACAAGCCCTTGTCAATAATGTCCCCTGGAAGATGCTTCTAACAGTTAAAAGTAGAATGTAAGTTTTCCAAAGAATTTATTATCTTATTTTTTTTAAAGATTTATTTATTTTAGAGAAAGAGAGAGAGAGTGTACATGAGCAGGGGGGAGGGGCAGAGAGAGAGGGAGACAAGCAGACTCCCCGCTGAGCAGGGAGCCGGATGCGGGGCTTGATCTCAGATCCTGAGATCATGACCTGAGCTGAAACCAACAGTGGAATGTTTAAACAACTGAGCAACCCAGGCGCCCCAGGTTTATTATCTTTAACTATAACTTAACTGAGTTTCAGAAATAGGTAAAACGTCTGGAAGTAATATTTATGCACATGTCTAAACCTGTACACACATTCCCATCAAGCACAAAAATCATCATTTATGGTTATGGTCCATAAACAAAGTTACAACTCTGTTGTTATTTAATATTTGTAACAATGTTGAGCTGGTAATGGTTCACAAATAACATTCTGTGCAACCTCATCATTGTTCTAATGTGAACACTTAAGTTATGAGGAGGTATAAGGTCACATAGCTCAGAGTTGCAGCCAGAACTAGAATTCAAGCTCCAAATTCCTAATCGAGGAGCTTCTATTTTACATGACCATTTATTAGGTAGGGATGAGGAGTAGAAAGGAGGGGAACACAAAGTCTTAGGGTCACTAATATGGAGGGACAAGGAGAGATATGAGATGCTATAACAAAACAAAACAAACCCTGATCTAGAGACACACTCACTTGAAATCCCTCTGAATTTCTGAGAAGAACACAGGAGAAAGGTATATATGGAATCACTTTTATATGGAATAAATTGATACATCATTCCCTCTTTCCACGTGTTTTAAAAAAAATCTCTTCGAGTAGTGTTTCCCAAACTTCCCTGATCATACCGATCGACTAGGTTTCTTACGTCAGATACAAATATGGAGACTGTTCATGGAAGTTTCTGATTCTCTGTCTGAGGTCGGATCCAGAAACGTGCATATTTCACAGGCAACCTTGATGATTCTTAGAATCAAGGACACACTTGGAAACACTGTCCCAGAGAAACCTTTGCAACAGCAGCTAAAAAATACTTCATTCCTAATGAATCATTGCATTTCAACATGGTAAGCAGGTGCACACTCTCAGAACAAAACTACAAACTCATGTTCCTTTAAAATAACTTTAGATATATTTACTGAGTTGTAGGGCTTTTAGCAATAGCAAAAAGCCAAATGGAGCTCTTAACTAGCTCACTCCCACTGAAGCATCAACTTCTAACTCCCAAATATCAATCTCTAATTAATTAAAAAAAAAAAAGCCTGTGCTCCGTAAACATCTTTAATTGTAAACAGAGTTTCTTTTCTTTTCTTTTCTTTTTATTTAATTGTCTGTCAGTCTGGTGGATCAAATTACTAATTTCTATCCTTTTGGAGGTGATCTTCAGAAAAATCAGTCTGCTTTTGTTGCATCCCAGACATATTAAGAATAGTAAAAGAAGAAAACATACCAAACGAAAATAACTCAGAATAGAAACCTCTGCATTTGAGCCCAGTACCCCTCCTGCTCAGTGAAACATCTGTCTTTCACCTTTTTGACACTCAGAAATAAGCCCTTTCACATCATCTCACCTCTCTCTGATGAGTTATTCTCTTTCCTTCCAAATTCTGGCTGAGACAAAACTCTTCTGCTCTTCCAACTATCTTTTAGAAAAAGGCACAGTCAGGAAACACTGTCTAACATGAGCTCTCTTCCTTGTGTCTTTCAGTCAGACTCTTATTAAATGGATGCTAAGCAAACCAACCAAAAAAACAAAAATACTCCTGTCGCTTCTTTTGCAATAATTCCACAATCTTGAGGAAAATTGAATTTTGGGGAAAAGAATGGTCCATGCCCTCTTATAAGCATGAGAGGGAGGGGCAATGACTATAAAAAATGTCTTTTAATTGTGGTTGTACTGTAGTTATATTAAGAATTGCACAATTAATTCCCACTATCAAATTAAACTGGTAAACGGGCCTAGATTAAAAACACAAGTTTGCTCTGCTCATTTTCCTCAGTTATATACAAAGTAATAATAAATTCAGTTTACCATCACCACTATGTTGTTACTTTGGAGGAAAAAAGTATTTTTCTGTTTCTCAATATTATATATCGAGATGATCAAGCCCACGCTCAGTGTTGTATGTATTTGTAGGGGTATGGATGCTGCTAAAATAAGCACCTAGTTTAGTAGACTATTTCCCTTAGAAACTTGAAGCACAATAATTTTTTTCCAACTGCGAGAGGGTGTGTCTCTTGAGTGGGGTAGAGGCTAAGAGACAGAGAGCGGTACAGCCTGCAGCAGGAAATGCACCTGACTGTCAGAATCCAGGAGGATCAGACAGTATCAGAACAGCATTAGACAGTGCCTGGAGGTAGCGGCGAGGTAGGGACTCTCAAGGCACAGCTGAAAGATTAGAGATGGTAGGTAGCCATGGCTTTAAGAGTCCGTCTCCACTGGCCAGAACAACACTGGCAGTCAACACTTGCAAGGTCTCTTTAATTATGCCAGTGACCAGAGCTGGCCTCCTGGATTAGGCTAGAACGACAACTGACAAGCTGCCCCTAGCCTCCTTTGGGACTCCAATGATAAAGCCGTCGCCGCAGCAGCAGCAAGAGCAAAAGCAAGAGCAAGAGCACAGCTTTGACCTGCAGTTCTTGCCCATCAAAGAGCTTGCCCTGTCTGCTCCCACTGACAGGCAGATAAATACAGGGATCTGTCGGCAAGTACATATTTATGTATATCAACGGCTCCTTCATACAGACCTACAGAGAATGCATAACAACTTCCAGGGGTGTAACACATTCACCCACTAATGGGGTGAGACCCATTACTCACAAATGGGTGAAAAGAAGCATCAATATTCAGGTTCTTAACCCCAGTTTGTGGGCAGAAACCTGTCATTCCATTGCAGGCCGATAGGTCTCCTATTCAGACAGTCCTTGTTTAATTTTCTAAACACCCTTCCTCTAAATGGTGCTACTCTACACTGTGCAGACAGACAGGTTTGACAAGCCGAGCCATCAATTTCGCATTCCCTATGCCAACTGCTAGGAAAAATTAGGCCTAGTATGTATCTGGGACTGCTGGCTGGGGAGGCAAGAGAGTTTGATACTTAGGAGGTATTTTCTACATTAGAGACTCAAAACTTCATGGAGGGTTCTCCCTGTTCAAAATACATGAAATCAGGGGAGCCTGGCTGGCTCAGTCAGTAGAGCATCTTGATCTTGGGGTTTTAGGTTTAAGCCCCATGTTGAGTGTAGAGTTTAGTTTAAAAAATGCATGAAATCCAGAGTGTCCAAGAATGTATACTGGTGGTCTACCATGGGGCCACCAGTATTTATTATGCTAACCCCAAAAGATAGAAAAGTAAAGGCATGGTCTTATCTAAAAGGAGCTCTGAGTAGGCAAGAAAATACTCAAATAACTATAGTATAAAATGGTGCACTTACTTTAAGAATAGAACACAGCAATAGGTACACACAATTTTTGGTCAACGGAAAGTTGAATATAGTTGTGATATATTGGCCAAATTATTACTCTTCAAGAAGTGTCAATACTGTCCAAAGAAAGGCCAACTGGGAACATGATTCATAATGATGGGTAAACTAGGCACACAGCAAAGGACAAGTTAATGAGCATTGTTTCTCATAACAAAGTATGAGAATACCCTTGGGATCTCTGAGATTGCCTCTAGGGTGAAGACAAAGCTTGGAATGGTCTTGAGATTTCTGCTAGCATATAGTCTTTTGGTATTGATCTGGTTGAACTGAAGAAGGAAGGGAGAAAATGGAAGGAAATGTTTCTATTGCTATTCAGGCAGTGAGAGCTGGGAACTATATAGAACCTTCCCCCTGGGGGGAAAAAAGCATAGAGATAGATGGAACAAAAAACAAAACAAAACAAAACAAAACCACCACCACCACAATAAAAAAACCCCAAAAGAAACTTCCTCCTGAACCCCCCTGAGCAGATCAGAACTTTATGATATTTGAGATTTCCTGCAGAGTTGTGCATATCCAGGACTCACAAATGGGAACCCAGAGGAGTTTGTGTGTCCCCTGAGTTTATTCCCTGAGCAGTCAAACTTTGAGAGCATATTATTGTTGTTCAGGGATATAATGAAGCCCTCACAGGTCAGAGGCTGAGTGACCCTGAAGGTCCATTCCCCAATCTGGTTTTGCCTTATAAAATAGTAACCAACTTCACTTAAAATCAAACCAAAAGGTAAGGAGGACCCTACAGTTAGGAGATATTTTCCAGTTAAAGTGATGGTTAGGTGGGACTAGGGTTAGGGCTGGTAGGGAAGAGACAAGGAGAGTGCTGTTAAAGTGTTTTTGAAATATCCCCCCCGCCCCCGTTAAAAAAAATCTCTAAATTTTGATTGCTCTACATCTGAATGACTGTGATTTTCTCCAAGCTGGCATCTCTGACTAGACTCATCCCTCTCAAACCACTTTGCACACTATAGCTGGGTCAACTCCTAAAACACTGCTTTCATTACTTTTGCTTGCTCAATTATTCAAGGCCTTACTGAGTTTTAATTGTACAACTGTATGTTCTCATCACCCACAAAGAATAAATTCTGGATTCCATTTGCCTTTCCAAATTCATATCTTAATTTTCACCAACATGTATCTCATCTCTAATTTCATTACTTCTTGTGCACACCAACTTCATTCTCACTGCCATGCCTTCTTCCAGTTTGAAAGTTTTCTTCATTCTTACTATTTCCCTATTTTCTGACATCACACCATGGCAGTCCATCTCTCATTCCCCCTAAAAGACCCTAATTTCCACTTAATTCATTTTAGGATCTAATTACTAATCTTTGCAACAAGACTATACAAACTATAAGCTTCTTGTAAGCAGGTATTGTATCTTTGATAATCAGTAACACTTTTAACAGATACTATTTAAGATTATCATCGTACTTGTTTTTAAATTTAAATTGTACCTCTTCCCTTTTTTATTTTTTTATTTTTATTTTTTTGTTTTTTAAAGATTTTATTTACTTATTTGACAGAGAGATAGAGAGCACAAGTAGGCAGAGCAGCAGGCAGAGGGAGAGGGAGAAGCAGACTCCCCACTGAGCAGGGATCTCGACGTGGGACTCGATCCCAGGACCCTGGGATCATGACCTGAGCTGAAGGCAGCCGCTTAACCGACTGAGCCACCCAGGCGCCCCCTCTTCCCCCTTTTTTAAGAGTCAAAAAAATAGTGACAATAAAGGGAACACAATAAATATATCAACATACAATGGTTAATGGTCTTTACTGGCTGTGACAATGTTGCATTTTGCTGTTCTTCTCCTTCTCACATGTGATATTTACTATTGGGCATACTCTACACTAATGCCAATGTTGCCCAATTAAATTTTACATTAATTACGATTTGGATGTGATAGCACCAACCTAGAGGTAGAGCAGCTATAGGGCAACTGAGACCAAGTTCAGGATCTAAAATCTCTGAAAATTTATCAAGAAGCTAAGATAAGGGCCATTGTGGGAAGCATAGCAAATGGTAAAACACGTTGTCTGCCAAGGTTGTTGAATGCTATTTCTTACAGATAGGGCTTGATATCAGCATTCACTTATTTATTATTGATATAAGCATATTTTTCTCAAAATATAATAAATACAGAAAGGGGTATGTGAACAACATGATATGAAGATCAAAATCAAGGTTAGAACCAAGGACATCAGATTAAATTGTGAATGGATAATGAATCACTTGTAAGATTAAAATTCAGATTTCAAATGGGAAAAAGGAATAGATAAAAGCATAAAGAACACAATTCTAAAGATGGTGCTCATGGTTCCATGAAGGAAGAAATGAAGCAGATAGAGGGGTAGGCCTATTATATTTATTGGATATGAGTACTGAGAGTTTTAAATCAGGCAAGAAGACAAAAATAGGGCGCCTGGGTGGCTCAGTCATTAAGCGTCTGCCTTCGGCTCAGGTCATGATCCCAGGACCCTGGGATCGAGCCCCGCATTGGGCTCCCTGCTCTGCAAAAAGTCTGCTACTCCCTCTCCCACTCCCCCTGCTTGTGTTCCCTCTCTCAATGTGTCTCTCTCTGTCAAATAAATAAATAAAATCTTAAAAAAAAAAAGACAAAGATAACTAGGAGAGTTTGGACTGGAAAACTGAGAATAATAATCAGGGATAGTGAATACAGTGACCTAGGTAGACAATGAGGTCAGCAGTTAGAACATCAGGTAGCCAGGACTAGGACCTAAGTGAAGAGGCTGGAAGTAGAACATTCATTCATTCATTCATTCACTCACTCGTCCCACATTTATTTATTGAGCTGATACAATAATTTATTGAGCTATAATGGTGAACTGATCAATAGATCTGGATTAGACTGTGCTTAACAGAATCTATAGTTTAGTAAGGACTTTAGTGATAGATGAGAGCAACAGCAATGAGTAGGTAATAGGAGTGAGTCCAGCATCTGAGTAATTCTGCATCAAGTACTTGAAACCAGTGTTAAGGCTAAACTTAGAACCAAACCCACTGCACCCAAAGTATGAATTCCTCATATGTTCTCTACTTAAGAAGACATTGAGATTAACATGAAGGTGAAGCTTAAGCCCACAGCTAGGGTAAGCAAGCCTTCCTAGGAGAATGGAGTGTGTGTGTGTGTGTGTGTGTGTGTGTTTATATGCGGGCATGCACACACTTGTGTAGGTTTTTCCCTAACAGGTATTAACCATGATTTTACAGGAAAGGTATAAATGATGAGGAGGATGATAATGGTGATTATAACAGCAGCTAATGTTTATTGAATGCTTCCTGTATACCAGATATTGGTTGAAATATTTTACATTCATTAGATCATTTACTCCCCACAATAATTTTATGATGATGGTATCATCATCCCCATTTTACAGATTAAGAAACTGAGGCACCGAGAATTAGTTTTTCCAAGCTCACACAGCTAGTGAGTGGTAGAACCGAGGCAGTCTGCCCTCTTAATCATGCTGCTATGCTGCCTAAATCCAGAGGAACAAGAGAAGAATTGTACTATCTCAGGTCAGAGCTTGTCTATGTCTACATAATATCTTTTTACATTTCCATAAATATAAATGATTTGAGGATACTCTTACTAGAGCAGTAGCCCTTCTCAGAAATGTTTAACAATGGCATATTCTGTTGTTCAAGGATGAAATGAAAGTATAGTGGTAACAGATGAGAGAGATTTGGCTCTCGTGGACTTTAATTTTTATTATACTATTTAAGCAATAAAGAAATACTGTGCTGAAGTGGTAGAACAATAGGCCGGTCAATATGGAAAGTGACAATTTTAGTTTCAGTCAGCCACGATGTGTGGGTTCGGCTCTCTACCTCTTCATCCTCCATTTCTCTATAGGGTAACATAAGAGTTAATAAGATGACCATAGAACACATTTACCTTGTGAGGAATTGTAAGTTCTATTCTTACTGTGATTTTCTTAGCCATGATAATTCTGCTGGAATTTCTTATTAAGACAGCATGATGAATCCCAAGCCCAGGAATGAGAGTGACCAAATAAAATATCAGCACCCTACTGGCTGCAGAAGTTTGCACTCCAGTGTCCAGTTTTGTAGTGTCTACTCTTGACAAAGTTGATTGTTAACGTAGGGCTATGAACATGAAATCTTCATTAAAAAACAAACAAACAAAATCCACACTTCGCTTTGACTCTTTCTTTTTTGGTTTCCTGGACTCAATTCTAAAGCATCAGACACATTCAAGTCAATTATTATTGCTTCCAATTCTCAGCTTGACTATATCTTAAGACAAAATGTCCCCTTAGACATCTAAGGAATTACTTTCATGGGGCACTATATAACCTATATCATCCCAGGTACTAAGACTATTCAGTACTATTATTTTTATAAGTGATCTGCGTCAAAACAGAAAGGGGAGGAAAAGTAGGGCAAGGACTTATTGGCTGTAAACCCGGGTGTATGGGCTGAGTCTAAAATCCCTACTTTCTAGCCTCAACATGCTAGAAGACCCCGACCTTAAATTTGGTAGAGAATATCTTGAAAGCAGATAAACGGGAACCCCCGACCTCTGAACTCGTCAGAGGTTTCTGGCCCCTTTTAGCATTTGACCTTCAACGAATAATATAGCTGCTTTTGGCCCTTAGCCTGTACTAGCTACAAAGGTGACTGATACCTGCCATATTTTAGGACAGCTTATCACCTCAGCCCCCGGAGTGATTGAGTATTTATAGACACAAAGATAGAAATATAAAGCACATATGTATAGGCAGGAGTCCCCTGGAGGTGGCGATTAGGACCAGGCAGTAATTTTAGCTTGAAGTTCCTATGACTTAAATAGCCACTTGAGCTCTGATCTTGCAGTTTACGATGTCAATAGAACCCCTAAATGAAATTACAGCCTTCTGATACGCAGCAGGATATCCTTTCTTTGTCATGCAATGTACACGGCCAGGAGAAATTGCTCTGTATATGGAGTTTCACTAAAGCAGAATTTATCATAAGGCTGCTCTGCTAAAATATCATTATACTGTTATTCACTGGATAACACATCTAATGACTCGGGGTGCACTTGACAGCCATGTTTCAGTGAACACAGACGCACGCCCTGATGTGAACTGGGCACTCCAGTGCTTCAAAGCGCTATCGATTTCAATTCTACCATAATTTACACCTGGCTTGTTTTGCCAATAGCTTGAACCCATGCTAACAGTGGAACATACACATACGAGTATTAGAGAAATCAGAAATGAACTGTATAGCAAAAATGCATGCAGCAAACATTCTAGGAGTCTGCCTTTATAATAATCTCCCTTGATGCTAATTAAGCATTCCACACGACTTTCTCTGTGATGCACGGGCATTTCCTCTGTTAGCACTGTCCCATTGTCCCATGGCTGCTGGTGATAGCAAGGATAACCTCTTCCACTTGTGCAAACTGTGGGTATTTCCAGAGCAGAATCTGGGTGCCAGTCATCTTGGTTCCTCCACCATTTGGCACAACGACTGGCCTACAATAGCTGCTCATAATAATCATCTTCTCTAAGGCTCCTCTTCCACTCTCTGTTCCATAAATGTCGTATACTCTAAGGATTTGCTCTCTTTTGCTTTCTGTCAATAAATTTTCCTTGAGAAAAGTCCACTCCATAATTTTAACTGCAACCGTGATGCTGACAATTCAGATGACTGCCCAACTTCTGTCTCTCGCTGACCTATCTTCAGCTTTCTGACTAAGTCCAACAGCCTACCAGAAGTCTGGATGCCCCCCTGACATCTCAAAATAAACACATTCAAAAGCAAATTTATCATCTTCCCCAGCCTGCAAAACCTGCTCCTCCTCCTCCTCAGAGCTTTCCTTGCCTAGTTGTGTAAGGCAGAAACCTGGGAGCAATCCAAAAATGCCTTCTCTCGATACCCAGCCCAAAGGTTATTAGATTGTGCTCATTCTACCTCTTATCTCTTGAACGTGTCTCCTTCTCTCTATTCCCATAGTTATTGTCCTAGTTCAGGGCTTCATTGTTTCCTGTACGAACAATTTCAGTTGCCTCCTAACTCATTTTCTTGCCTCCATTCTCCCATTCCTCCAATCCATCCTCCAGCCTGCTGCCAGGGCGATCTTCCACAACACAATTTGATCATTAACCTTCTCTACTTAAAACTTTCAATGGCTCCCCAAATGCCACAAGCTGAAGTTAAAACTTCTTTGCATGGTGATCAGGGCCCAACATGATTGTTCCCTGACTACCTCTACAGCATCATTTCTACCCCCTCCTCTGCTAAACATCAATGACACTGATCCCCGGCTCGCTACGCTGTTTCCTCTTGAAGTGCCTTTGCCTCTGCAGCCTTTCCTCCCTCTGACCATCTGGGAAAATCCTTCAAGGCCCAGCGTGGATTCATTAGCTCTTCTGTGAAGCTTTCCCTGACCCTCTGCCCCAAGGTACATTCAGCTGAACATATTCTGTTGCGCCTCCAAAGTTCCTTGAACATCCTTCAATTACAATACTTATCATATGGGCATCATCGCAACTTGTTTGCCTATCTGTCTCTCCTGTGGAGCAACCTGAGGTCATATCTTATTCATCTTTGTATTGTCCCTGACGAAGTCAAAACCCTCACATCAGCATATAAAGGCCTACATGCTCAGGCCCCACTGCCTCCTCTACATTACCCCCTCCCATGCTTTGTCCTTGCCTACTCTGATTCTGCCACAAACACTGTCGGTTATCACTCAAACTTGCCAGATACATCCTTGTCCAGGACCTTTGCACTTGGTGCCACTGTCAAAATGCTTTTGCCTAGATATCTATAAAATTTGCTTCTTCACCTTTCTCAAATATTGCCCCCTCAATGAGGTATTCCCTGTCTCTCCAATTTAAAATTGCAACCTCACCCCTCACACACACACACACACTCACACTCTCCTTCCTCCTTCACTTTTCTCCATAGCAGTTATCACTATCCAACCTGATATATTTGACATATGTACTTGCTTATCATTTTTCTCCTCTGACTAAAAAGTAAGCATTATGAAAACAGACTTCTGTTTGCTTTGTTTCCTGTAGTATCCCCAGCCCTTGCAAAAGTTATGGGTGTTTAGTATGTGCTCCCCTATAAATACTTGTTAATAAATGCATCAATCTTTAGTTTCTAGAATAATACCTAACACAGAGTAGGGGTTCAAAATGTTTCTTGAATTAATAAATAAATGAGTGAGTGAATGAATTAATGTTAAATCCATGCTTTATGAATGTGTTGAAGAACAGTCTTTGTAATCTGATCCTCATAACAACACCGGTAAGTAGGTTGAGTGGGTAGTATTATTCTCATTAGACCAATGAAGTAACTGAAAGGTTAGGAGCCTAAATTAAGACTGCATCGGTAGTTTAAGGTTTGCTACTCTTTTCATTTCTGTATTAAAAGGTAAAGACAATTCTTTGCACTCTGTTCATGATGTAGCTCTAACATTTATTACACTATTTTGGTTCCTCTTGACTAGGAAGGCAATTAACGGGAGGTGCAAGGTACTAATACCTTTTATTACAATTTGTGTCTTTCCTTATTTGGTGCCTTTCATAAGACAGATCCTTTTCTTTCATTTTCAAAAGTGGATTAGGCACTCATACAATTTTGCCCCTCGGAGTGGTTTGTACATGGCTACCCAAGAGGACATCACGCTACAAATCCTGCCAGAATGAACTGGAAGGTGAGTGTGGCATTTGTATCTTGAGGATGAACAGGTTGTTTGATGCCAAGTTTGTGCTAATGGAGGTGTCCTTAATGTGTTAACACCCAAAGGAGAACAAATTCAACAACAAAACATTTCAGTTTTTGGCATGTCTATGGAGAGTTAACTTTCCATTGTTCAAGGGTTAATTATCCATTATGTGAACCACTTCTCTTTCTCCCTCTGGCTGCTTACATCTAGGAATTCAGTTTACTAAAGGATAAGTAGGGAAAATAAAAAGATGCAAATGAAACTAGTACATTTCATTTATATATATTAGAAGCTCTAGAAAAGAACTCGGTGTAGGAGACAGAATTAGATATAGTTTGCGGACTGCCAAGTTGACTGACCATTGACAACAGGCTAAATTAAAGCACATTCCACACAATATCTTTGTTTCTTTCAGTTATTGTTTATCAGGGTTGGCTTGTAGTATATGAAGTTACTCCCTGAATGTAATTCATGTCAGCCAGGTGACATGTAAGGTGCTGGAAGTTCTCTCCTCTGACGTCCCCAGAGCACTAATGGTGCCTTAGTGTCCTGTGGCTTAATGACTGAAGCAGCACCAAGAAATCCCACCAATTTCTCTACTCATCCATGAGGAACAATTGCACTTAGCTATTTTCCGCTATTATTTGCCTAAAAAGGGGCACTTAACTAGTGCCTTAAGATAGGGCGAATGATTGTCCTTTTGCTCCTGTCTTTACTGTGCTGTCTGCCCACCCCCCTGCCACTGCCTAGTTCACAGGGCATTCAGAGGCAGTCTTCATGCCTGTCCACATCTGATAATCAGCCTGAGCTCCTTAGATGTTGGGTCTGAGGAAAGGAAGAACCACCGATTGACTGTAAGTGATTAACTGGCAAGCTGGAGAGGACTTTGGTCAATATGATACATTCTAGGTGAGTCTGGTCCTTTCAGACTGCATGAGCACAACAAGCTGGTATGTTGCCACCCTCAAGAGTCCTGGAAAATGAAAGGAATGACTGCAAGCTCAAGACCCCATGTTCCGTCAGGAATGCCCTGTGCATTGTGGAAATTTGAGAAGGTACCTCGGCAGACAGCGGCAGGTGCTGTTAGTGAGTCGGAAGATCTGATATGGGAATTTAAGGGGTTCAGATAGAGAAGAATCTATTGATTTGTTTTCTGGACATATTCCTTTTGTTATGATAAATAAAACATATACACTGTCAATGCACTGACATACAGATATTCATTAATCACCTACTCACTGATCCTCCACTCAGACTGAGCAATTTGACATTGGTTGGGAGGGAGATAAACATAAAATGCACTACCTGTCTTCCAACCACCTGTAGTTTCATACCTACAAAAAACTCCAGTTCAAAGCGGTATATGATAAGTGCCCATTGAAACCCAGAGATTTTTAAAATGCTATCCATGTCCGAAGGGGAAATTAACTTTTAGTTTGGGTTATCATAAACAGCTTCAGAGAAACAAGTGTGACTCGGCAAGGAAGTGATATGGCTGGGTGTCTTGAAAAGGTGTCTGGAAAATTATAGTTGCCGATGCTGATACGTAAATACAGCATCAAAGTATTTAGCGTATAGCTAAGTAACTGAGAAACTGGAATAAATTGGGACATTTGTATATAAATTCATTCTTACAAAATAAAGCGAATTCATTAAATACAGCCTCAATTTTAAGATAATTAATAGCAATTTAATTTCTTTCTACTTAATTTTAACTACTCTATACATACAGCAATTATTATTTTGAGATTGTGCATAATAGAATTTAGGTTTATAATCTAACATGTATATTTGATGAAGGATAATCACTAATCTTATTGGCTAACCAAATCTCACCTTTTGTAGATACTGTTCATAAATATTTGTACAAAATTTCTGTGTTGTCAATGTGATAAAATGTCAACTACATTTCACTTAAGGTCAATTTGCAAAACGTCTGATTGAATTTAAAGGCAAGTAAGCCTACCTAGTAGTTGGTCATATTTTCAATAGTTGAGTATAGCTTTGTCATTATGTAAGTATATATGCACTTATAAGCTAACATATGTACACAGACACATGATACAATAAATCAACCCCTTCTTTTTAACTTTTGAAAATACGTACCTTTTTAAAGGAATCATAAATATCAAAAAGCATTTTTATATAAATAAGAAAGAATAATTTCTTATTGGTGTAATCATAATTCTGTTATTTAGCGATGTCATCTTTGTCTAATTGTGACTGCCTAATTAAATGAATGTAACATGCAGGAAGCACTTACAGCTAAAATGTACACGCAGGAAAATATTCATTCTACAGCGTGCATCCTCTGAAATGAAATAATTTTTTGAGATGAGCACTGAAAACCTGAAATACTGATGGTACACTATTAAGGTTTATAAACAGGCATTGAAAAAATCATGTATTAATAAAACAATTTAAGCAGAAAGAAACACATCATTATCTTGCCTTTCAGAGATGTACTGATCATATATGGACTTATATACTCCAACTTAGGAGTTGAATTCTTCCACAGCCATGTGGACCTCCAGATCTTGCCAATAAAAAGGAAAATCTCTCTGGCAGGTTATATTTTTAAAATGTCATCTCTTGGAATACACTCTTAGATATTCATGTTTACCTATTCTCTGCTTAAAGATGCTCAGAAATTTTTATATATTAGATGTAGGAGATTTCAACATCAAAATGTTTTCAAAGTGTTGGAGATCCAGCCTGCCTTTGGTGTAGTCCTAATAGACATCCTTACCAGAGACTTACAGATAATTCTCCTGGGAGTCTACAGCCTGAGTGTTAACTGAGTGAAGCACAACCTCCTACGTAGGCCTTCGTGGTAATGGGATAAAAGCTAGTTACATTTTTTATACTATATTTAAAAAATTTTAACACCATCTTCCTATTCAACCTCTTTCTTTAGAAAACAAGAGACTAATGGAAAATCCCCAAGAGACATTATAACATACAAATAGTATGGCCATAACTAGCATGTCTAACTGAAATAGGCAAACTTTACCGTTACGTAAAATGTTTATCATACTCATCCTAATAAAACGTGGAGACCGCTTCCTATCACGATGACAGTTAAGGAATTTGAGGTGCCTCACAAATTATAGGTATTGTGATATGAACCTGAAACTGTTCTAGAGGTCATAAAAGACCTTGATGAGGCTGTAGCAGGGGTAAGTCTCTGCAGAGAACTTGGGATGTGTGAGCATGCGTGAGTTAAGAATCTGAATCGTCCAGAGTAGCAAACAAAATTCCAAAGCTAAGTACCAATGTAATATGTTGGATGACTACACTAGCTTGGACAAGAGTGCACATAACAGGCACACACAATACACATCTGGTTCAATGTAAAATCAACTATTGCTAAAGCATTTTCGACTTTTAGGAGGAATTTCCTGGCAATGTATTAACAGCAAGGACAACTAAAACAATAAAACAGCATTTCTTTCCAAATATTTAAGAACATCGAGTAAGTGCCCCTTAGGCTGGGTTGTGGTTCTTGGAAGTTTTAGCCTATGAGAACCATATTGGGGACATCAAAGACTCCTCCCTCTTTCCAAAGAGCAATATACTTCAGATGCTGCCACACACTCAAATGCTTTTATGGCCACCATGTTTTTTTGTTTGTTTGTTTTTTGTTTTTTCCACTTTTAATATTTTGGAATACGCCAGATTCTTGAAACTGGAAGGAAGACAAGAAAACACGGTAAGATCAAATACCTTTGAAAGAGCAGTTAAGTAGGTACCTGATGGCAAAGGGCAAATACACATTCCAGCTGAAATTCCACTTCCGGGGAGAGTGTGAGTTATCAGTAAGGACATGGAAGGCACACATTGGCTCTGAAAGCTCGTCTGTTGACTCCTCTGCTAGTCTCATATCAAACAGGATGCAACCACCCCCATTCCATTCCTTCGACAACTTCCCAGATCACACTCAATCAGAGTCCCTTATATTGAGGACAATACTATATTTGGGTTTAATACTGTGAGGACAGTCATCTAGTTTTTCTATGTCAGGATGATAAATTTCCCTGGAACCAAATAAGGATTCTCACTGCATTCTTCTATCTGATACCCTGAATGCAGAAGAATAAAGAAGAGGGTGTGACAAATAATTTTTTCCAAAGGTCGGGTAAGGGGAGGTTCCCTCACATTTAAAAGCAACCAGTTCTTAGCAAAGTGATCTTTAGAAGAACAGTATTAACAATATTCCTTTGCTATGCATCTACTTTTCTTTCCTGCTTAGCTGGGGATGTAAGTATTCTGAGCAGAATGTAAATGTCCAGAATAGAGATGTGTGAAGTTGGTAGAGAGAAACTCCAAATGAGCGATGAGTCCCACTTTCATTTCCCCCTCTTACCACCCCAAAAGCTACCTCCCTGCCCTCACACACTCACCTACCTTCCTCCTCCCACAAGCATGTTTGCTAGGCATGTCAAGGCTGACATCCATCGGTGGCAGCATGAAGCCTATGCCTGCAGGATCCTCCTGAGAACGGACTCAAGGCTCTGCCATTGTCTATAGAGTGCTCTCAGCTGTGCACATGAAAATCTTCATCATTCCGTTGGATTGTTTGGTAGCGTTTTAAAAAAAATTGTATTTTTTTTTTAAACACCCTTTATTTCCTGACTGCCTCAGAGACACCAAGAATAGAATCCTTGACACATCAAATTCTGGAACCTCACCACTCACCAGGACTGTGGTTCCTGATCCAAGGAGTGTCGACTGAGAATCAGCACAGTCTCTTGAGAGTGTCCAGGCCTGGCTGCTAAGCTCCCTGCTCTGATTAGTTTGTCGAGTTCACAGTGTTCCAGAGTGCTGAAGCACAGAAATTAGGGAGGGGAGGTGGAAGGAAAATCACTGGAGCCTCTTACGATCTAACTTCCACTAACTGAGAGGAAATGTCTTATAAATAAACAACAGCAAGAGAAACAAAAAAACCCCATCCCGTCCTGCCAGAGGAATGTACATTATTGTCTCCCGACGGAAAACTTTACACCACACCAGAATGCAGCCATGTCTCCTGAAACTACCTCCCTCAAAACAGAAAGAAAAAGAGAATCAAGAAGAAAAAAAAAAAAAAAAACCCACCAAAAATGATTTTTTCATCCCCTTGAATTCTGTTGGGAAGTTCATGTGAGTTCCCAGTAGACAAACTAAACGAAGCAGTTTCAACAGTGTCACTGTTCCAGGATTTCTTGCAGAGCCTGCTTATTAGCAAAATTTCATTTCTGCCCAGATCATTGCTGTGCCATCCGGACATTTTCAGAAGGGAAGTTCAGGGAAGCGGGGGAGGGTACGACTGTGGAGGAGAGGAAGAAGAGAGGACAAAGGAACACTCCTGATGAACCGGAATGCCCTGGCCATGGCCATGAGAAAGCCGGCCCCCACCCACCGCCCGACCACTGCTTGTTGAGGACTTGGTGATGCAGTGTGTGTAATCTACTTACTCTTTCTGCTCGGGAGGCTGAGGTTCCTACATTTCCAGCTCATGCTGGACTGTACCGTAAGCAACAAGTGAAATGAGTTCAGTGATCTCATTCTAGTCCTTCGACTCCTGTCCACATCGCTAAGCGACTGCACAGCTTGGCACAGGCCAGGATGAGTCAGCAGTCTCTGGTCATGAGAGGCCAGGCCTGGAATAGCAGGGGGGGTTTAGGTCAGGAGCAAAATGAAGCAGAAAGGCAGTCTAGATGGCAGGGATAGGCTCTGCAATACACGGAGATACTGCAGGTCAAAATGAAAGAGCCTCCTCAGCTCGGGGGTGAAGACTGTAGGATTGCAGAAAAAGGAGCAGCCAGGGAAAAACTTCCAACAGCTGCCTACGAAACATAACAAGAACAAATCAGAGTACCACGGGCAGGAAAAAGGCACAGCCAGAGCCCTGGAGGAGAAGAGAGGTTCGTTAAGATTTCTGGAATACCTTTTTTTTTTTTTTTTCCATGTGCTCCTGCACTTGATTTAAGAAACAGTGGTTACCTATATACTATCCTGGCATTTTGGTATTGCTTTCCCAATTTAGTAAGTAGCAAAACGAACAAATAAAAGCAAAGCCCTGCCGTTAAATAACAAGAAGCCTCCTACTCCATAAAAGAATGTAATTATAGATAAAAGACTGATATCTCAAAGACGTATATTTGAGTCCATAGTGTCTTTGTATAACCTGTAAAATACTGGTCACAAAATGGCTAAAGAGAAGTACTCCTTAAGTCAAGCTTGGGTGGGGAGTAGAGAAGAGCTGAGAGAAAAGAGAGGGCCAAGTTCAGTGACAAATGCAGAGGACATAGGACATGGTGTCCGTACTTCTACTCAATGGGGTCAGCATAGATGTCTGTCAGAAATAGAGACTTCCCACCAACAGGACTTTCCAACATCTCTCCCAGTGTTGCCATAATACAGCAAGAGGAGAGGGAAAATAAAATATCAGAGGGAAAAACAAGGTTCAACATAAAAAAAAAAATCAGTCAGTAATAGACATTTTGTTTGGGAGGAGGCAAGTTGCCCTATGAGCCAACGGATAAGGAAAAAAATCTTAGTATCTGAAACAACCTTAGAGGAACCATATCTGGATAAGGAGATTGAGGTGGTGACCGAGAATTATCAGTAAATAATAGTGATGACCTCATAATAAGGAAGAAAGCAATCTCAAGTCAGATGGTGTGCAGCAAGAATGGCATGGAAAGAGAATAAGATCTGCAGAGCTGGGCAACACTAATAAAAGATTTCTTTAAAGTTCTTTGACAAGGAATAATAAGGACCCACTATACATTCCTAATTGTTATCTCTTAGAGATGCATACATATGTACGATGTGTAAGAAAATGGAGAGTAAATTTTATTTAGTTTTCATTCTGGAGTGTACTAAATTATTTCAACACATCTTTATTAAATAAATGCTCAGCCTTGGGCAGATGAACTTTCTAGCCTCGATTTTCTTGTCTTTGAAATGGAATATTATCCCCTTGTTGAATTATTTATAAAGCCTGAATCAGTGTTTGTCAGTCCTTATCATAGCAGTGTCTGTCACATGGTGAGCACTCAATAAACTGCTATTGTTTTTATTTGATTATCATATTTTCATAAGTGCCCACTGAAAGAGTCATTTCCAGTGTTGTTCCACTGGATTGAATGGAACCCATATGAAGGCTCCATCCAGTAAAATGAGTTGGGTAACACTCCTCAGAGAACGCTGCTTTAAAAAGCTCATTTCTGTCTGGGTGTGTTAAACATTATTCTTGAACACAGAGCATGCTGCGAATCTATTATGTTAAAGTCCCAATTTGGGGTATCTATATTGTCAAACCAGCTTGAAGCTTAACAGTGTCCAGTAACTAGGAGCCTAAAAAAGAAAAGAGGGATTTTTAGAAGGTCCTCCAAAAGCAACAGGATAAAAGTGCTATTGGCCTTGACGGCATGATGAGGGTTTTTTACCAAAGGGGAAACTTAGTCCAGTTGATCATCCCAGCCTAATTGATTAATTGTGGGTCTGACCATCTGGCTGATGAATGCTGACACCCAGCAGTGATTACTGTGTAACACAAATCCGGATGTGCTCTCCCTGATGCCTCCCACAATAATGGCAACTCTGAATTTAAGGTTAGTTTATTCAGGCCTCTTGGCTCAATCTCTTCATGGAACAGTGGTTGTGGCAGGGAATATTTTACTAGACCTGGTCAAGCATTATCTTCTCTTATTTCAGTTACCCCCTCCTTCCAAACTCCACGCCTACCCACTCCTGAGCCCTCTCTTGTCTATAATCACTTTTCATGCAAAGCATTCCTTCTGTAGTTTTCATCATACTGTCTGATTCTCTCATTTCCGGTTGCTCTATTCTGAAAAATATTTGGTTTAAAAGACCTGTACTGCTATTTCACAGGGAATCCTATTGAGACGTTTTTTATTGTATCTTCTTTGCTACTCTTTTGCTTTAAATTAATCTGTGCTTCCAAATTCTAGATCTATATCTCACCTAACTCATAAGCCTGATTAAAAGGCCCCTATATTGCCTAAGTTCTCCATGAGGTTAATAGAATACAAGGGTTAATAAAAGATAATTCTTATATCTTGAACCTACATCTGATCTTCAGTTAGGAGTGTCCTACGGAGAAGACTCTGGAACATATTTCACTGCTAGAGAAGGAAAGTTAGGCTCCTGTAAATCACAGGGATCAATAGCAATGCCACCAATCCATACCTGGAGATAACCTGCATGCAGGAGAGTTTGACAAGCAAATCAAATCTGAATGCATAAATATAAACCCTGGGGGACAACAACCGAAGGTTTTATTATTTTTCGTGGGAAGGCACGGGGGAGTAAATGGACACAAACTGTCTTGCACAAGCTTGGCCAATGAGTCACAACCAAGCAGGATCATCCATTTCCCTTCTCTTTTTCCCAGACTGATTTCCATCTCAAAATTCATCATGTTTCTTGTTCCCCACAGATGCTGAATTCTTCTCTGTTCCAGGCTGGGTTAGTGTTAATTTTCGGTAGAGGATGGCAATAGCACGCTGAACTGCAGAGTTCCAGACTGGGAACTGGGAAATGTTTTTGGCCTGACTGTCAGTAAACAACTATGTGTTTAGGGCAAGTCAAGTCCCTTAACTCCCCATGTCTCAGTCTCTTCATTGAAAAATGATAGGGTAGGACCACATGAACTCCATAATCTCTGCCAACACTAAGATTCTATGGTCCTATAGCTCATTTCCTTTTTCTCTCTGGCATCAACTGCTCAACCACTCTGCTTATAGTTCTTTCTCTGCTCTCAGTTACTGATGGAAAAATAGCTCCTTCATTTACTACCCGGTATTTGGTATTTGTAACCTCTCTCTCTCTTTCTCTCCCTTTTTTGATGCTAGCTATTTGGAGTTAGAAACACGAACCTAACCAGATAGATGCTTTAAATGTGAAGGCGTTTAAGGAGAATAGCTTTCCCATGTAGAGCATTCAGTGTAGCTCGGCATGGAGGAAGCCAGCCATCCAAAAGTGGAGCAAAGGGGCCAATTCACAAATGAGAGGAAGCCTTTCATAATAAGAGTCCCCAGACCCTTCAGTTTCGATAACACTAAATGCTACCAAGTTCCAGCTACTCTTCTAATCAATCTCAGTAATGCAGTTCTTATTCTACCTCCACCACGTATTGCCAAGTAGGATTTAGGATGGCATAGTAATAAGAGCCAAGAGGACAATCTGTCATTTATTTTCCTCCAAACTTTCCGAAATTTCCCATTTGGGCTCTGTTTCCCAGTTTTAATTTGGTAACTGCCATTTTTCAGCATTTCTTTTAACAGGTTACTAATAATTTCTGATACAGGATCTCATATTTCATTTCATGCTGCTAGAACTGCTGTTAATACTTCATCTGCCTTCACTTTGGCTCGGAATGAAGGCTGCTAGGTTTTGGATACATGGTTAACACTTTGGTTCTGGGGACTGGGTCACCAGTGTCTGTCCAGTTTTGTCCATATCTTGTTGGGGACAAGATTGTCTGTCTCAGAAATAGCTCAGGGCAGGGTGTGGTGGACATTCTAGAGATACTTAGTTGTTATTGTTTTCCTAGATATTTATGAAAACAACAAAAACAAGGTTTTGTGTTTGTTCTCCCAGGTAACTTGCTATCGGTTTCAGTGGTAGTGTTCTAGAAGCAGAGGGCAGTGGTTAAGAACCAGGGTTCACAGGAAAATCTAGGTTCAAATTCTGGCTCTGAAACTTATCACACATAGCATGTTAGGCCAGTTCCTTAACCTATCCAAGGCTTTGTTTTCCCACTGGTAAAACGGGGGTAATAATAGTATCCACCTTTATTGCTATGGGGATTCAACAAATTAATGTAAAGTGCTAAGGACTTTCTGAGTCCTCAGGAAGTGATGGGTATCATTATTATCCGAGCATTAATAATCTACCAATTTACATCATAGTGTTATTTTGCAACATCTTTTCAAGGTCAACAAATTACTTTTGAGTCTAGACCTTTGTGGTTTGCTTTATTACAGTTCACATATAAGAAATTCTCAGTGAAATCAAGTAAAATATTTTAAAAATGGTCCTTAAAACAATATGTAGTTAAAAATAGTACATAACATCATATTATATCATCTTTCAATCTAGCATCAGATTCTCAAAAGTTTTTTTTAAGATTTTATTTATTTATTTGAGAGAGAGAGAGAGAGAGTGCACAAGCAGGGGGAGTGGCAGAGAGGGAGGGAGAAGCAGGCTCCCCACGGAGCAGGGAGCCTGATGCAGGGCTCAATCCCAGACCAACTCAGCCACCCAGGCACCCTCTCAAAAGTTTTTGTTCATCTAATAGCCGGGCCTAGATAAGGTGACTTGTACCAATGCTAATCCATTCCACAAAGAGATGGCTTATCGTATTTACTTTTCCATACTCCTAAAGAATACAGATTATTCTAATATTCTTTGGGTATGTATTAGACAGGGTCCATTAGGAGAGAGAAACCACACAGCAATTTGAATAGGAAAAGTTTAATATAAAGAATTATTAACTATAACAGCGGACTGCAGTAATGAGGGAGTAGCTAGTAAGAAGTAAGGAGAATTCTAAATTATAGAAGAATAGCAAATATTACTTGTAGGGCTGAGATACAGTGCCCAAGGAAGAGTTCCCTCCAGCCCTGGAGTGGGATCCAGATCTTGATGGACCAGGCACAGATACTGATGAATGAACAGCAGGGAAATTGCTAGAGAGCTGCATTACCAGATCTTGCTGGAAATTTGCACTCTAGGGAGTAGGGAAGCTGTTCCCAGGGAGGTGTCTCATTGGAGGCGCTCTACTACACAAACCACCCAATGTGTGTGTGTGTGCGCACGCATGTATGTGTGCATGTGCGTGCATACATGTGTGGTGGGTGCTGGGGGAGGCTGCTGGTCGCTGGGCCCTGGAGAAGCTACATGTTCTTCAGCTGCTGGACACCAAAGCAGCTGTGTGTGCTGCAGGAGCCAGGCCCTGGAGAAGCTATGCATGCTGCTGGAATCTGCCAAAGGAATACCCAGGATCCAGCAAGGAAAAGCTCTTCTTCCTGTAATGTCTCTCCGAGCCCCCCACTAACAAAGTACGCTCACACCAGCTTGGAAAAGAAACATATTTAAAGGACTCAGATACATTTTTGTAGAGAACGTAAGGAAGGGTAAATTTGGACTGGAGAGGTAATGGGTTGATAACTCAAAGTTATCATTATTTGCTCACAGATTTTATAAAAATACTCACTTTGCTGATTATAATCCAACTCAACTTACTACAATACTGTTCACCTTTACTAATAAATTGACTCTGCATAGCTAAATAAATACTGTCAGAATTAAGGAAAGTAAGATTCTATTAAGAGTAGCAATACTCGGGGTGCCTGGATGGCTCAGTCAGTTAAGCGTCTGCCTTCGGCTCAGGTCATGATCCCAGCGTCCTAGGATTGAGCCCCGAGTCGGGCTCCCTGCTCCTCCAGGAGTCTGCTTCTCCCTCTCTCTCTCTCTGCCCCTCCCCCCACCACTCCTACTCTCTCTATCTCAAATAAATAAAATCTTTTTAAAAAAAAGTAGCAATATTAGTATCTGTATAATAATCTTTTTCCTCAAGTGCTGCCCACGTGTATTTTAATTGTTTATAATTTACAGATTAAGAAAAAGATGCACAGAAACACTAAACTATTGACCTAAATTTATGCATCAGTGATCCCAGTCCAGAATTTCAACTAAATAGATAATCAGAGTCATTACACACAACCCACAGCTTCAAGAGAGGTAAAAATTATCTCAATTATCATTTTTACTTTTTTTTCCTTTCCTTTTTATTGACTCCAGAATCCATATTTGCTGTTGACTCATTTTTTTGGGAGGCTGTTAAGTATAGGTTGCTATTTTTAAGAAATATGTATCATATATTTAGGAGGAAATTTTTCCTATGGTTCCTGTCTTATATTGTTATATCTTTAATATCAAATAGAGAAGCATCAGGAAATGACCAATTTGGTGCATTCCTCAACGTATACAGTGATCACTCTTAGAACTGGTTTTACATATAGATAAGGAGGTATCTTGCCGAAATACCAACCCTGTTTCACCTAATTCTTAAATTCCTTTAAAAAGAGGCTTGGGGGCACCTGGGGTAGCTCAGTTGGTTAAGTGTTTGATTCCTGGTCTCAGCTCAGGTCATGATCTCAGGGTCCTGGGATGGAGCTGTGCATCAGGCTCCCTGCTCAGCGGGGAGTCTCCCTCTCCCTCGGCCCCTCCCCCCCACCCCCATTCTCACGCTTGCTCTCTCTGTCAAATAAATAAATAAATCTTTAAATAATAATAATAAAAAAAAAATAAAAAGAGGCCTGAACCTTTTATTCTCTAATTAGAGGTAGGGTTTTAAAACACAAACTTTTGACATTAGGAAAGGTTGTGCTGGTGAGAGGCCGGAGGCACAGAAAGCAGTTCTGGGGAGAAGAGAGTCCTGTGGAGAGGAGACTGTCGCCAGGCGAAGGCCACAAAGCATGCGTCTCACTCGTTTACCCATTTCCCCCCATGCCTGGCCAGAAGTAGTACTGTCTGTGCTCGACGTTATGGGCAGGACCCGCTTGCTTCCTCACAGCTGTGTTCTCTGAAAACCAGTGGTTCACGGAGCAAAGCAAGCCCAGTCAGGCTGTGTCACAATCACTGGCAGCCTCCTGGCTAGCTGCGAACAGTCGTCTCTCGGATGCCCCTCCTTTGGGTTGTGTGTAAGGACTGAGGATAAACCTAATGACCTGACATACGTTTGATCCCCACCTCCCCAACAAACACATACACACACCTCTCCCTTGTGATTCCTGAGTCCAAAGGGGGGGATAATGACAAAGGAGAGCCGGAAGTCCATGTGAGTCAGGCAGGCGAGTCTGTTTTATTTTAGTTTGCCCTTCTGTTCAGCAGGCTTTTCTGCTCTGACCCACTATACTTACCCTGTCGCCTGCTCTCACTAGCAACATGCCTTTTTAATCAGCCTTCCTGGGGTCTGCATTTGATTACAGCATTTGTGTTCTATTTTGATTCTTTTGTACTGTGCCCTGTGGTGTTAGCTTGAAAGGTGTTATTTATAAAATGAAATTCTATTGTATTGCCACTTGGATTCAAAGAGGACATATAATATTAATGCAGAATGTATTTAATAATATCTTGAATCTATTAAATCAATTTCTTCATGAGAACGCAGAAGTGGGGGGAGGTAAGTTGGTTAGTAACCAGGTAATAAGATTTAAGAATTACCTGAACTTTCCTTTACAAGCACTTGTAAAAGCCCACACAAGAATCATTCTCTTAACGTCAGGGTTTCCAGAAGGAGGAGACTACCTATCCTCAGCCAGCCCAGTGTGGTGTGCACCTGTTTAAACATTCAATTGTGAAGGCCAAACATTTTCCTAGGCCTCAGATGCAAATTTTTTTACTAAGGAAACCATGAGACGAAACACAGATATGACTTTTTTTACTACCTAGGAAGATTTAGGTGAAGAAGGAAATATAATCTAGCAAGATTTGTAAAAAAAAAAAAAAGGAAATTTCTTATGTTCCTGACTCCTCTTGAAAGCAGGCTAAGAAAATCCTAGTGATACCAAGACTAGAGGCAAAGTTTTCAGGGTGACATGTTTAGAATGATGTTCTCACCCAGCGTAAGTGCAGGTTTCTTTATGGCTGCTGGGCCTCCGTAGTTTGATTAGATTGATGAAGGAGTCCCCAACTTTTTTTCACTATGAATTTTATTTTTTTTAAAGATTTTATTTATTTATTTGAGAGAGAGAGAGAGAGAGAGCACCAGCAGGGGGGCAGGGGTAGGGGGAGAGAGAGAAGCAGACTCCCCGCTGAGCAGGGAGCCCAATGCAGGACTGATCCCAGGACCCTGGCATCATGACCTGAGGACCTTGAGATCATGACCTGAGCCTAAGGCAGACACTTAACCGACTGAGCCACCCAGGTGCCCCCTTTTCACTTCTAATTTTAATGTATCCCCAACACTGAAACATTATATCATGGTATCACTGCTTGCTTGTCACAAGTGTTGCTGCACACACACCATTCTTCCCCTAAACCTTTTTTCCCTCTGTTGATACAACTGAAATCATCAATGGCTAAGCTGCCGTTTGAACAGGGAATAAGGAAGGATCCAGTGTGGAAGACAATTTAGCAGTGGGGCCCTATAGAACTTGCCAAAAGAAACTTTCACACCCAAGGGAAGTTGGCTGTGCAGCCCTGGATGACAGCACCTAGATTATCATGTGTTCTCACTCACTGGCTCAGTAGAGAACTCCAGGAAAGCTAGGGTCCAGTTTCTAATCACAAAAATGGGAATAACTATATTTATCCTTTTCTACATGCATTGGGCTTCTTGAGGGTTGAATGAGATAATAGTTCTGAAGTGCTCTAAATTCTTTGAAGTGAAGGTGGGATACAAATGCACAATGTTATTAACATGATAGTTCAGACCCTTTTTTGGGTTCTTCAAGTCTAGATATGAGAAACATTGACAGATGACTAAATTTGCACCCCCTTGTGAATAAATTATATACCCTCGTTCATAAATGACATCCCAAACATAAGGAGCTAGGATGTGTTGGGAAATAGACATCTCAACCTTGAATGAATCAAATTATAAGCTACTTACATAAAAAGATCATGTTATTCACCTCTGTATCCATCTAGATTCTACCATATTGGTTTACATTATTTAAGTGTTCCATTAAAATTTCTTGAATTGAACTGAAAAATGAGATCATACAATTTAAGAGCTGAAAGTAGCTAGAGATCACACAAGTCCAGTTAACTCATTTGGCAGATGATAAAACCGATGCCCAGATAAATTAAATAACTTATTCAAGTACAATATTAGCAATGTTACAAGTCTTTGGAGGAGTTGTTAAAGATCTGCCACTGAAAATACATCATTCAATCAATTAAAACAAAATAGATGTTCCTTTGTCAAATAAGAAGTACTCTTCAATTCAAATAAATCTGAAGTCTTCTGATCTAACCAGGGAGGCTGAAGCCTAAAGTAACAAGTAAACTTCATTAAATGGCCATAGACCATAAGTGTGCTAGAAACGCCAAGTAATTAAAGTTGTTTATTTTAATACTGCGCCTATCCCCCAATCTGTTGGCATATTTCTTAGGTAAAATCAAGGTTGTACAAACAAAAGGTAATGTCAAATCTTTGAAATTATTCATGAAGGTGGAATTCAAAAATGAAATTAGTTTCACCTATTATTTCAGTCTACTATTAAGCCATATTGTAGACTGTAAACCAAATTTAAATTCTAGGTTTTGGGAAGTAAAATAGGACAAGACACTTTATTCTTTGTTAAAAAAAAAAAAGCAGGGGCGCCTGGGTGGCTCAGTCGGTTAAGCGTCTGCCTTCAGCTCGGGTCGTGATCCCAGGGTCCTGGGATCGAGCCCCGCGTCGGGCTCCCTGCTCTGCGGGAAGCCTGCTTCTCCCTCTCCCTCTGCCTGCCTCTCTGCCTACTTGTGCTCTCTCTCTCTCTGTCAAATAAACAAATAAAATCTTTAAAAAAAAAAAAAAAAAGCAGGCCTATCGCAAGAAAGGCAATTTCCCTTCCATGTATCATATTTGCAGAAACAAGTTGTTTAACTCTGGGCTCAGTTGTCTGGTTAAATTAGCACCATAACAATAAAAGCCAGTCAAACTATCCTTTTGATTGATTTTATTTCTTCTTCTTCTTTTTTGGGAACAGTATTAATTTTTTTCCTTTCTTTTATCTTAAATCAACCAAAATATTTAAATTATTAATTAGAATGTAAACAATTTATAGTCAAGGTTATTTTCATAATCTCCTAAAAACTGCAGCAGGGTGACTGGCATACAACAGCCACTGAATAAATGTAAAATTTCAATTGTTGTAGTCATCTAGGAAATCTCCAATGAGCTACTTTTTATTTTTTGAAAGCCCCTAGCACACTGGACATCCCTGAAGGTCACACAGAGAGCAGAACTTGGAGCAAACGGAGCAAACGATAGCAGCAGGCTTGGTGCTTCTAACACGTGGAGGGCCTGTCGAACACTGCTGTTTGTGTATTACCGAAACTGGATTCCAGAAACATAATCGGGCTTTCACAGGTCAAGTTCAATTTACTAACTTGGCATTTCAGCCTCCACTTCTTGCTCTACCTTTCTTAGGCATCCCAGGTTCCAATCCTTCCCAACAAGTATTCTAGAGTATAGCCGGACTGTATTAGTGTTTGCCTTTATCCTGGTATTGTCAAGGGAGTCCTAAATTTTAAATTTTCTTTTCTGTTATCTCCATAATTTGTGAAGTCATGTCTGGACTTCTGGGTTGGAATATTACGCATTCATTTACTATCATTCAATAAGCATCTACTGTGTGTGAGACACTAGGAAAATAAATAGAAATAAGGCTTACTTCCTGCCTTCAAAGGACTAAGGATTCACAATGTAGTGGCTACTTCTCAAATACAGGATAGATGTTCCTGCTTTTAAGCTTTTGTTCTTCCCTTAGTTGGAGTGTCTTATTGTTATTCTTTTATTGATCTAATTGCTTTAGTTATCTTGTGTTCTACCTCCACATAAGTCATTTTGTAGTTTTTGCCGTCCACATTAACTTTCCTTTTGTTTTGCCTACACAGCTAGAGTTGACGCTCTTGCCTACCCAGTACCCATTCCCCCAATTCTTCCTAGCTACAGACCCCTATTTTGTTCAGAATGCCAATGTGCCCAGTCCTGTATGATGAGTTATGATATTTCTGAGCCAATTATGACAAATCTGTTCCCTGATTTTCTTGCCTCCCTAGCAACCAAGTGTGGCTTTTGGACCCGGTTCTATACAGTAAGATCTATGTGGCAATCTGCTGGCTTCTGAGAAAGCGTTTTCTTTTTTGATAAAGGTAGAGGTAAAAGGCGATCCTTCGGCATTCCCTCTTCCCTCTTTTTTTTTTTTACATTTTTATCTAAATTCCAGTTAGTTTACACACAGTGTAATATTAGTTTCAGGTGTACAATGCAGTGATTCAACACTTCCTTACCTGATACTCCTCCCCCTCTTCCTTCTTTGAACATAGACATGATGCTTGGAGTTGCAGCAACTATTTTGTGATCCTAAAGCAACAAGCATGAACAAAAGGCACAGAGAACCCCAGAGATGTTGGCCCTGGCTTTATCACACACCAGCGACTCCCTACCTCTGGACTTCCTGTTCTGTGAGAAACACAAACCCCTATTTGTTTAAGCCACTCAACTCAGGATTTCTGCTACTGAACACTTTTCTAACCAAGAAATAACTTTCATAATTTAAATTATCTGGACTATTCTTCTTTTTTTTTTTTAAAGATTTTATTTATTTATTTGAGAGAGAGAGAATGAGAGAGAGAAGCATGAGAGGGGGAGGGTCAGAGGGAGAAGCAGACTCCCTGCCGAGCAGGGAGCCCGATGCGGGACTCGATCCCGGGACTCCAGGATCATGACCTGAGCCGAAGGCAGTCGCTCAACCAACTGAGCCACCCAGGCGCCCTGGACTATTCTTCTTAACCAAATGGTAAACATTGGTTACATTCTTGGCCTTTAATAAATAATCATTTGCTTCACATCTTGATTATATATACTAGACATTCAATACATGTAATGAAATTCTCACTCTGAAAGCAAAGGGGAAAATTGTAATTGTACT
Organism: Neomonachus schauinslandi; assembly: GCF_002201575.2. NCBI lineage: Eukaryota > Metazoa > Chordata > Mammalia > Carnivora > Phocidae > Neomonachus > Neomonachus schauinslandi. The sequence continues at coordinate 58,957,614 of NC_058403.1, forward strand.
AAGATATGAAAAGAGAATTAAACCAGCTCAAAAAAGAAAAAAAAATTTGAGTCTAAAATAAGAAGTTCTATGAGCAGAATTTGTTACAACCTAGTTCTGTTACTCATATAATAAAAGAAACTTTTAAAAGTTTTCCAAAATTAGGAGAAATTTATTTTAAGTAAGAAATAAAACATTAGAATATGCCCCAAAGGGATGGATGTTTTAAAGAAGAGATCATATAAACAAGATTTCTATTAAATACAAAGAAGACAATGCAATGCAGTTCCAGCTGTATTAAAACTAAGTGAGGAACCAGCACTTGTTAAATATCACTTGTAACGAGACACTTTTTCTGTCCCTCAGGTAGCATGACTGTGATTCACCCAAATGCTCAAGTCCTTAGCATGCTAATTAGCTTCCAAAATCTCTCACCCGAGGTTTAACCCAGGCATGAGGAAATTGTTATAGCACTTGCTTTTGGAGAAAAGACTACAGAAGTTGGGACAGAAGCTGTTTTCAAGCCTTCCAAATATTACAAGTAATGGGGAACTGTTGAGAGAAATAAGTAGCTTTGGGTCGTTTTAGGTTAGTGACCTTAAATATAAGGTGTGATTTAATCAGAAGCCAGAGTAATCATAGCAGGATGTGGGGAGAAAGACTCAGAGCTGCATGGAGTTAGGGAGGACTTTGGTGGCCGCTTTCAGCTGAAGCACAAACTGCAGGATTCTGTCAGAGGCTCCACAAACAAAGGGCTGCATTATGTAACACATCTTGTATTCCTTTGTGAACTATTCCACAACAAAGTTTCATTAGTCCTCCCCCTACCCCCTAGATATTTTACCACTTCCAGGCTGCAACTTGTCCAGAAGGGAAACTTTCTACCTCAAATAAAAATTTAAAGTGCAAAAAAAGGGGTATTTTTTTTTCCAGGAACCAAATGCAATTAAATTGAACTTTATATGGATTGAGAAAATACTTCATAAGCTAGGTGGAGAAAATTAATCTCATCTGAAGAATTTCCAAATAGTTCAGCAACAGTTAGCAATAATTGTCAAACTCTCTCTCGATCTATCATTTTCTGGTAGTGTTACCCTGTTGATTGTACCACTCTCTGAGGGTCACCTTTCAATACGGCATTTGATAGGCAAAGAAGACTATTACGTTGATGATGCATAGCAATACCTTCTCATAAATAGTATCTTTTTTCAAATTAAAATTTATTTTTGTGCCTGTTATGAAGATGTTCTAAGATTAAACACAGTCCTATGCTATTGTATTTAGTTTTGGTATATAAAAATGTACCAGTGTAATTACTTTTTATTAATTACTAACTTTTTTAGCAGTGTAATTATTTTTATTAATTACTAACTTAAGATCCTCCCATTATATAATCTTATTTTGATCAGCTGTAAAAATGATTTAACTGCTGACTAGATTTTCCCTTTTAACACTTCAAATGTTGGTTTAATGTTTTGTCCCTTAGACCCCTATAAAAATGGTTAAATTTTTCTGAGGAACACTGCATAGAACATGTCTTTTGGTCTGAGAGTCTGGGTTATGCATAGTCAAAGCTTAGAGGGTAGCCCCCAACTATCAACTGGTATAAAAAAATTAGGGTTTGAATCTCAGCAGGTGACATTCTTCCTTCTGACTCGGTCTTAAATGGATGCAACAATCCGTCACCTCTTGGGCAGAACATGAGGCTGAAGTGTTGAACAGTGCTTATTAAGAACCAACCCCCTGGAAGCTGGAAATCAAGATAAGTTATAGGTCGAATACATGGATTTTCATTCTGCTGGCCTTTTTTTCACTCAAAACGCATCACTCTCAGACTCAGGATTATGCCTTGTAAATTGGGTAACCATATCTCCCAGTTTACTCAGAATAATTCTAGTTCCAACTGTTCAAGCACAATTTTTAATAGTGGTCACTTTTACTCTCAAAAGTGCCCCAGTTTGGATGATAAATTATATGGCTACCTACATAGAAGCTTTAAGAAAAGTTATTTACAGCACCATTTGCAGTGATAATCATTCTCTTTAGAGCAAATTAAAATAATCACTATTGGTCAACATTTGTAAAGAGAGAAATAAACTAAAAGCTAATTACTTTAATCCCAATGATTCAACCGGAGACATTTTGCCATCGAAAAGTTTATTGTAAGATGAGAGTAATTTTGGGAAATCATATTTCAATGAATTATTTAGGATACCAAATTTTAGGTAGTATTGCCTTTTTTGTTAGCCTTATTTCAAGCAAGAAGGCTTATTTTCCCTTAAAATTTGCTATAATGAAAAAAGCACAAGATCTGAAATGAAATTCTTTGAATCTTGGATTTGAATCCTAACTCAACTATTTCCTCAATTGGCAAATTCAAATAATCTCTGTGAACATCATTATTAACCCCCTCTAAATTGTCTTTAAGGACATTTAAGAAGCCAGAAGTGAAAGAGCTATAAATACTGTAAAAAGGTAACATATTTTCAATATAGTTACTATTTTTTTAAATAATAAAAACAGCTCTTCCCTTTGCAACTTCTAGGACACTTGTATGACTGAAGAAAAATTACCAACAGTAGCTAAGATTGAACCACAGGTGAGACAGCAGGGGTCTTTGGTTAGACTCTCTGATGACAGTTTCATCACATTTCTGGGTGACCCCTGTACATGGACATCGATGGCCCACAAAGATCAAAGGAGAAAAGACTAAGGACTTTATGTACTGAGGCCAGAGAATGAAAGGCTGAACTTTATTTTTTTGTTTTTTTTTTTTAAGATTTTATTTGCGGGGGGCAGCACAGAGGGAGAATGAGAGGGAGAAGCAGACTCCCTGCTGAGCAGGGAGCCCGATGCAGGACTCAATCCCAGGACCCTGAGATCATGACCTGAGCCGAAGGCAGACCTTAACCACCTGAGCCACCCAGGTGCCCCAAAAGGCTGAACTTTAAAGCACAGGGCTCTGGTCAAAAGTTTTATTAGAGGTTTCATGAGTTTCTGACATAGAGAATCTTATCTCAAAAGAAAAGGGAAACATGGCAGTAAGAGGGGCTGGAGTAGAAAGGCTAGTTCGTGAAGCAGAAAGATTTTCTTATTACTCGGCACATTTTTCTAAGATATTCCTGGATATTCTTTCTTCTTATTCATGTTCTGCTCTTTCTTCTCTGAAATTCTAAATTCTCTGGCCCGAAAAACATTTGGGTGCTCTGACTTAATTCCTTTAATCTACTTGACATAAAAAATTATATGGGGAGTGTTTTTAGTTTTTCATCTATATGAATGTAATCAATGATTTTATTTAAAAAAAAAACTCTCTGAGTTTCTCCCACCTTGCCATTGTTTAAAAGACATTTCTTTAGAAATGTCCAAAAATAAGTGAATGTGGGGCAGTCCCTTTTCATTATCTTGCTAGTCATTCACTTCTTTGGAGATTATGGTATGTAATCCTAGAACATACTGTAAGCAATTTCAGAAGAATATAAGATATGTTATTTCTATATCTGTTTTAGTAAGTGGTACTTGACCTGATATCAAAAGGCTACAAAATTTGAATTAGACTTCAAGTGACTTAAGCTACAAGTCTTAGCTAAGCAAAAATTCAAGGAAAAATATTTTATGACATAACATCATTAATCATCTCTCCATCTATATGAAAAAAAATATGCTCAAATCTTCAATGTTAAGAAAAGGGGTCATCTTTCCCGCCCAAATGGCTATTTTTAGTTTTCATGTGGTTGGGTACATTTGTAAATGATTACATAAAAACATATGGTTGGAACATGCTTATTCCTTCATGAGTATTCCTCTTTTGAGGCTACAGAATTTTCTTAGTTGTTCCATGTGCTTTTTTTGTTGTGTTGATGGCTTCTTGTTCTAAATAATTTTCTTCCTATTCTATTGTTAATGAAATGAATTCTAATAAGGAAAAAAAAAAAGAAACCCTCTAATGAAAATCCCTTTCTTCATAGATGAGGGCTGGGAAGTGATATAGGACACTGGGGGACTACAAGCATTTTGCACATTCTTCAGTTGATCCCTCTATGGTTTATTCACCTGAATGCATTTTGAAAAGCAGTGAAGCCATAGTGGGAGAGGGACTCTGTGTGGCTAAGTTCAGTTACCGATAAAGTACTAGACAAGTTCATCTTATTATTAAACATAAATATACACACACTTTTATGTTCCATCAGATCAGTGAACCCCATTTTAAGGTATCTCACCCATAAGGAGGAATGAAAAGTCCCAGAGGTATTAAAATTTCACAAAGCCTGAACTCGGAGTTTTGTTACATGATTCTCAGTTGACCTTTATGTGTGACAGTCAACTACTGAACTGGCATGGCTGAAGTATAGTTCTTTCAAATAGTTCTTACAAATACTCAAAGAGGATTGTAAAACAATTGAGAATCTTTCCAGCTATTTAATTTGATTTTTTACTTTATATTTTGCCCTTATCTTCCCTTATAACACTCCACCTCTTTTCCCTATATATTTTCACTCCCATACCTTCCCAATTCAGCCTGATAGTAAGACTCTATAGTTTTGACATATGATGGGTTCTCTATAAATATGTGTTGAATGCATGAAAAACCATCTGGGTAAATATTAAGAAGTGAAAAATAGGAAACTTTTAATTAGGCAAATAAATAAATTTATAGTTTGGAGGGACATCCACAATAGTAACAAAATGATTAATAATTCCAAGGATATTTAGGAAGGATGTAACCTAGAAGGTTAAAAATGAAAAATTCTAGAATTGGAAAAGAAAAAAATAATACAGCTCAACACAACTGAAAGCACATGCAGAAGCAAGCTACTATATTGTTTATTAAAACATTAAATGGAAAGACTGAAATTAAAATGCTAGTTGGTATTATTATATCAAAGCAGAAAGTTGTTTCTTGTTGCTCCAACTCTGGAGAGAACAAATTCTCCAAAGCCACCAAGAACAGAATAAGAGAAATGTTTGGAACTTAAGAGTTGCAGTAGATAAAAAAGCTAGATGTTCGGGGTGCCTGGGTGGCTCAGTCATTAAGCGTCTGCCTTCAGCTCAGGTCATGATCCCAGGGTCCTGGGATGGAGCCCCGCATCGGGCTCCCTGCTCAGCAGAAAGTCTGCTTCTCCCTCTCCCACTCCCCTTGCTTGTATTCCCTCTCTCGCTGTGTCTCTCTCTGTCAAATCAATAAATAAAATCTTGAAAAAAAAAAAGCTAGATAGTCAAGGTAAGTCAGTTTGATTTATGTGGTAGCCAGCTTCCAAGATGACCCCCCTCTGATCCCTGACTCCTGGCATTCACACCCTTGCATATTCCTGCCTACATTGCACCAGGTTGGCCTGTGTGACCAATATAATGTGGTAAGAGTGGTGGTATGTGACTCTCAATGCAGAGTCAGAAAAGCCATTACTGCGTCTTCTTAGTTGTTTCAATCACTCATTCTGGAGAAGCCAACCCCTATGTCATAAAGATCTTCAAGTGGCCCTATAGAAAGGTTCACATGGCAAGGAACTGACTAACTTATGAGCCTTGTGAGTGAGCCACCATGGAAGTGGATCCTCTAGCCCAGTCAAGCCTTCAGATGACTACAACCCCTGCTGACATCTTGCCTGCAACATCAGGAAAGATTTAAAAACAGAACCACTTCACTAAGCTGCTTTTGAATTCCTGATAATGAGAGATCCCTGAGAGATAATACATGCTATTGCTTGAAGTCACTAGGTTTTGAGATTTTTTTTTTTTTTGTAGCAATAGATAACTAATAGAGTGATTATGGCTTCCCCCCCTCCCACCCCTCAGGTGCACAGAACTGGATTAATCATAATCCTTGGTACATGATGCATACTCATTATTGGTCCATGCTTGGCCTACTTTAATTCATATAGCATATAGTTGGTTATTTTTTTAATGAATTAATAAACACCAGCAAACTAAGTCCCTAAAAGAAGAGCTAGGATCTTTATAATAACTTACATCTATCCATATAGTTTACCCCATCTTATATTTTTGCCTTTCCCACCTAAAATAACCATTATCCTGATTCTTATGTTTACTATTTATTTGTTTTCCTTTTCATATAGTTTTATCACGTCTATAGGTATGCCTAAATTTATGTTTGTGTATATACATATATGTATATATAATAATATGTATCTAATATGTACATATACTGATTGCTTTTAACTTTATAAAATCCTATTATGCTGCTTATAATGTTTTGAGATTTAATTATTTTCACTAATATTAAATTGTTAAGGTTTATCCACATTGTTGCATATCACTGCAGTTCATTTTGTCTCTTATCGATGTTGCCAAGGTAGTCAGTAAGACAGAAAAATAAGACTAATAAGCCCTTACATCACAGAATTATGTAGTTGTGGGTGGGCACGATAAAGCATATTTAGGATATAATTTAAAAAAAATTAATGAGCTCTAGGAATAAAAAAACCCAGGAAATTAATTTAGAAGTTAAAGAATTCTTTCCCTATGGATAATAGCATACTTTAGTAATGTATACACATTCATTTTAAATATAATACAGTCTATTATATACACACACAAACTATGGATTCTACAGATGTTTGTTGAAGTGAATATTATAAAGTTCAAAGACCTATGAAAATATAGTAAGAGTTGCCTATATAAAAATAAAATGCTAGTGTTCTGAAGGACCCATTGCTAGAGACTACATCAGTGAGTGAATAACAAAGATGATCTATCTTTTAAGAATTCATATAATACATTTGTGTGTAAATAATATTTGTGTACAGGACTTTTCTTTACTACCAACAGTTCTCAAACACACACACATTATCAAAGAATTCCTAAATATGATTACTTAATGTCTACCTCAAATCTTTATGAATACAATCTAAAGTATTACTGACAAGTCTAATTAATTATATATCCAAATGGTGAGGGTCTCTCAGTCCCACCTCTTAGCTTCTTCCCAATCATTCAAAGAGCATATTCCTTTGTCTTGACAGCACTATCCAGAAACTAGCCTCATTTGTTTAATTTCAGAAACAACTGTATTTGTTTCAGCTAACTATTTTTGATGTCTTTCTGGCTGACATTGGTTTACAATGGATAGTATTGTTGAATGTCAAAGTTATTTTATTTTAATATTATTATTAGAACCCCAGCATCCCCTACCCCCACCCCCATCACCAGTGTCTCATGGAGGTATGTTGATTCATGGAGATTTAGTATGTCTCCTTAAGCTAAACAGACTTCCGGTACAAGTAGACTTTGTTATAGAGAAGCCAAATTAACCTTATCCATTAAATCAGGATCTATTTAGCCATTTGGCTTTACCAAATAGACACAAACACTTTTCTCTGACTTGACACAATTACTAAGAATGTTTGTGAAAACTAACTATAAAGCAAGAGATATTTCATTCTCAGTTCTTCAATAAACAAATGATGTAGCTTTAAGGAACAGAAGGAAAAGAAATATTGATGAAATAGAACCCTCAAATATGGCATAAAGTACAAAGTATGGAGCAAGTCAGAAAAGAATGCAGAGGATTAGCAGAATTACTGAAGGTGATCAGAAGTATTGATAGAGAAGAGTCACCTTTTCTTCCTTATTCATTTCCTTAAGACCCTTTATAAAAAAATAGGGCATACACATTTTAAGAATACATTTTTCTCAAATTCCTCAGTTTTCCAAAAACCTCTACACAAGAAAGAAGGACTATTTGAAAAGCAGCTAAGTGAGAGGACGATAGGATTCTGTGGGCCAAAAAAGGAGGCTACCTGAGCCAGCTCCTGTCTTGATTGCTTCTCTCTTGTGGTAGATGGAAGAAATTTGGAAAACTTTTATAAGGGGATGAAAACAAATGGAAGCCCTGGTTTAAAGACAGTGAAACAAGTATCTTTTCTTCCTTGTACTAGAGTTTGTATATGGCGAGGGAAAAGTCTGCTTCCTTCTAATGAAGACTTCCCCTTCCTAATGAACACTCCACTGGGAACATTTACAAATAGTCAAGGCACAAGGCACATGGCAATGGCAATGGGAAAGAGAGATCAGGCTTAAGATTTGCTTTGCAGGTTGATGTGGTGAAAACAAGCTATATTGTACAATAAGCCAAAATAGAATAATCTCTTTCTTCTAGTCTATTGTATAATGGAGAGTTTGTTGACTTTTATACTGTAAATGTAAAGAAAAACAAAAACCCAAAAGTTTCATTCATCCTCCTGTAATGACACCAATCTAATTTGCTATCAAATTTCCATTCAAATGCTCTATTTTGTTTAGTTATTAAGGGATTTGATCCTCTTAAACTTTCCCAGAAAGTTTGTATGGAAGTCAGTTGCTAAGGACATTCCTAGGGGAACCTACAAAATGTTGCAAGATAAATAACCTCAGTACCATATGAAGATTAAGTAGAAGGGAAGGTTTAAGAGTTACCTTGGAAAGGAAAAGAAACGATTTAGAATTCTGGGCTAGAGTTGCTAGTCAATCACTGATGGAAAGGAACTTAGTCAAGACAGTTTTACACTTCCCAGGAAGGGAGGACTTCTACATTTTTCCTCTTGGGAATAAAGGTAAGAGTTTTATCATGGAGAGGAAGCCAGAGAGGAATGTTCATCATCTCTCCCCTCCACCTCACACACACACACACACACACACACACACACACACACACACACACACACAC